>NW_005054519.1:206262-242440 GCF_000277835.1 Geospiza fortis
ATTGACTGCAGATCACAGACATATGATGTGTTCAGATATGAACAGTCAGGAATTTGTGGGCACTGCTAGGAATATTCTGCTTTTGGAACAAGGAATACTGCTACTTAAAGGAGACAGAAGCATTCTCCAGTTGCAGAAAAATAAAATAAAAAACCCCAAACCAAACCAAAACCAAACACCCCAACCTGGTACATGTCTCTGCTGCACTGATGGTATGTACTAGTAACCAAGAGCTCAAAAGATCACTACCAACATCTGTTACCTCCTTGCAAGCATGACAGTGTTCTCTGCCACTGTTTGTCAAGCTACCATGAGCTATATTCATATTCCATATGGGTACGTATTTTTTCTTGGTTTTCCTTTGACATTAATGCTCTGGCAGAGCTTTCTGAGTAGTAAAGCAAGGAAATTAACTAACATTTTCTAGCTTGCTAAAGTAAATTAGCTACACTTTTGACTTTCTGTGGTTTCACTTTGAATGGGAGAAGCAATAAAAATGAAATAAGGCTAATCACTGTTGTTCTATGATTTTCTCTGTGGTGTGTTAAGAGGAGAAGAACCCATAACAAAAACTCATGAGTTCATATCTGCTTAAAACAGGTCTCTAATTAGCTTCCATAATCGATCTCCCAGCTCTAACAGGTGAACCAGGTAATTATCTTGTTTATACTGTAGGTGAGTCACAAAATGCTAGACAGCTTTCTCTGTATCTTTGAAAGATAATGCACTGTAACAAGTGCTCCCAGTATGAATGAACCACTGTCATATCCCAAACCATCTGTCTCACACACAGCAATGCGAGATCTCATTTTATTCTTTGCTCCAAAGAGCTCCAGACATCAAAGTCCTGTCCCTTTGACCGCTGTCCCAATCAAAGGATTTTACTTAGACAAGTCTTTACCTCCCATTACAATTTCAGTGCTGCAGAATATCAGGTGTTTCCTGGCATGAAGAGAAGGAATCCAGTCACCAGTGCTTCTTTTCAAGGGCCAAATCTTGTCGCTGTTCACTTCCCATGGGCCTTTTGAGTAGCACAGAAACTCCAAACTCAAAGTTAATTAGGGTTAGTTACTTAGGGCCTGAGGCTTGAGAGACAGACTGTGGTGCACTATACAATGCATGGCTTTTATTCAGCATAATGTGTCTACCTGTTCCCCTCCAGAAGGTGAAGTACAGATAAGTTGGCTCAATGCATGGTTGGGATTAAGTTGATGTATAGAGAGCACTATCTCAGTGTGTTTAATTGCTCACAGAAAAATCCCTGTCTGACATACTTTTGAGCCTTCTTTATTCTCCTGTTATTCAATCTGTGCTTTATTTACATAATACAGCTATTTCTCTTTCTTGCAGGACGTTTCATAGGAAGCTCTACAAAGGAATAATCCTTTTTGACAACCTTTAAAGGGTCACAGTTGCATTTAAAGCCCATGACCAGTAGCACTATTAATGGTGTATTTGCAAAGAGAGGACACACAGAGCAGTTCTTCCCAGGATAATGTGGAAGTGTTTAATCTCTTTTGCACTACAGAAGAGGCTTCTTGCTTGTGGTGAATGGCTGAAATATGAGACTACATGTTTTCCATAATCATTGAAACAATAATGTAACAGCTTCTCCCCAAGCTAAAAATAATCCTGTCGTGCACATGCCCCTTCTCCTCTTTGCCTTGATAACAGAATTCAAATTCCCATAAATAAGGTTCTTTTTTTTTCATTTTTCATAGACTTGTCCCTAGCAAATTTAGTTTCAAGGTCTTTTATTTCTGTTTCTAAAGTAATTATCCTCTGGGCCTCTTCCTTTCTTCCTGGTATGATGCTAGACTAATTATTCTTCTCCTAATGAATGCCTGAAATGTATCCCATATGGTGGCATATGTGCCTTCAGATGGAAGCTTCGTTTGAATAAAATAAGAAAATTCTTCTCTTGGGGCTTTCTTAAATTTTTCATTCTGTAACAATGATGAGTGAAATCTCTGTCTTGGGGATAGATGCAGCCAACTTGCTTTCTATTACACACTGAGCTTTCTCTGAACTGGAGATATCCATGTCTTTCTTGCTGTGGCCATCACAGCTCCTTCTCCACACTGTCAGGAAGACTGCTTGAATGAGGCACAGCCCCAGTGCAGCTGATCTGGAAAGCACTCTGTACATCATTGTTCCTCTCACAGCTCTTTGTCCCCTTTCTCTACTCCTACCCCATACAATACCTACTGAAATTACCCATGGAGAACTGCAGACTTTAGAGGTCCTGCTCATGAATATGTACGAGGATATGAACAAGTCCCAGCTGTGGATGTGTACGAGGATATGTACAAATCCTGCTCATGGATATGTACAAGCTTCTGTTGAGAGCTGTGCAATGGAGATGGTTTTCACTGACTCAGGCAACAGCAGGGTCCTGGATACAACTTTCTGCAAGCGCCTGTAAGTAAAACAAGTGAGGTCGCATCAAACTAAAATACAGTGCAAACTGTTGGCAAATTCAATATTTCTATTGCCTAAAATCCATAGTTTTTCTATAGATTTAATGTTAATTCTCTCCTGTTTTGTGTATAACTTTTCATCTTTTATTTATGGAATACTGGAGTGCTGTGTCCAGCTCTGGCTCCTCAGCACAGCAGGGCCAGGAGCTGCTGGAGCTGAGCAAGGGCCTGGAGCATCTCAGTGCCCAGGAAAGGCTGAGGGAGCCTGGAGAGGAGCCCCAGGGAGAGAGAGGGGCCTCAGCCCTGTCATAGAATCATCAAGGTTGGAAGAGACCTTCAAGATGATCCAAACACCCTGAGCTTGAGTCCACCCAGCAATCCTCTCGTGGGTAGGAGTGCACCCTCTAACTCTGGAGGTGATGCAATGGCCTGCACCAGCCTGACACAGGGCTTTTGATACAGCTGCATGAAAGAGATGCCAAAATGGAAATATTTATAGACAAATGAAATTGAAATGCTCTTTTAAAAACCACTGATTCTGCATAAAGTTATTTTAGGAGCATATCACTTGAATCATGCTAATGGCTTGGGAAAACACAATCATTTTATCTGCTGCAGGTATTTGATCTTGCTTTCAGAAACACTGTGGGGAAACACTCCATTGATTTTTCTTTGGAACATTTGATCCCAAGTTGATAAAGGACAGTAACTAACTCTGTCACTATTAATATTGAGCTCTGCTTCGATTTCAAAAACACCTTCAGCAACATGTGATTCTGCAGGCAGGGAGAATGGTAGAATAGGCAAAAATGCCTGATTTTAGGATGTGCTGGGATGCCTTTCTGTTTTAATGGAGAGAGTGTCTGTCTCTGGGTGGTCTCAGCCTGAGAATAGTGTCCATTTTGTCCTGCTCTGCAGAGAATTTTCTGATACACTTGTGAAGATTTTTAGCAGCCCAAAGCTGGGAGAGTCCCCAGTGATCTGTTCAATATCTTGTGTCCTCTACCTGACTTTCAATCGCTCACTACAAATAGCCAAGGGAACATAAATCATTTTAGGACACAATAATTTATCCTTTGCAGAACAGTTGGTTTCTTTTCTTTGCTGACTCAATGCAGTGACCATCCAGAATGCCTAATTCAAGGTTCATCAGCAGCTTCTTGTTCAGCTTCCTTATTAAAATCCCAGAGTAATTTTCTAGCAGGGCAGTATTTGCATAGATAAACTCAGTGAAAGACCAGAGGCCAACAGGGCAAGGGGAAGGGGTCATTTCTTATTCCCATCTCAGTACTGGTTGTTCTCTTACTGGACAGTGGCTCTGAACACTGTCTCTAATAAGATGTGCTGCTGAAGGTAATAAATAACTGGGGAGCGAGCTGGCCAGCAGCAGCTTTTCTTAGAAAACCAAGGCGTTCAATGTTGGCTACTTAAAGTTAGGCTCCTACATTCATCCTTAAGTACCAAAACAAATTGCTGTGATGATGAGAAATTCCACTTAGCCACAAATCTAATTCTGCCAATGTGAGCTGTGAGTTCTCAGAGCTTTGGAGCAGCAGAGCACTTTGATCTATGTAATCAGATTTGGCATTGTGGCTGTGCTTACATCTCTCCAGGAGCAGCATTCCAGGACTCCTGCCCAGGCAGTATCAAGCGCAGGACACTGTCACTGCCATAATGAAAAGGAAAAACTTTCTGTTCTCTTCTCCAGTTATTTATTCTTCATCCATTGAGCCCCAGAGACAGGAATTTCAGGAGTTTGCTGGAACTAGAGGACAGCTGCAGAATCAGCAATACTAATGTCCTTCATAGCACCAGCTGTGACCCAACGCTTTTGGGCCCAGAGTTAGGGAACTGTGGTGCCATTCCAAGCCCATGTAGATGTCTGGTGGGATCTACAGGATTACTGGAGCAGAATGGAAGCTGGGGAGCAGGATTACATTCCTCAGGAATTAATCACCTCACCTGCTCTACCCACTCTGAAAATGCTGTGGGGGCAAGAAGCAGAACCTGATATTTATTCCTTTGAATGTGATATTGCAGGAGTAATTTTCTAAAAATAATCAAGTTTTCTTGAAAGTCTGTTGCCAGTTTATCCACCCTCAGGAACCCACATTAGTTACTTAAATTTCTTCCTGTGGAATTGGCATAATCTTTCTGCTCAATAGAAAATTCCAAATTTATTTCTTAGCCCTTGAGCAGCATCTATCTGCATCACTGTGTACCTAAATCCCTTTAGGAATCTTGATTTTTATATTTTCTATCACACAAAAATAACAGGCTATGTGCTGGGGTTTCTTTGCCTACTACAGGTGTGGCAGGACCCTGAAGGACAATTTGACCACTAGCCTCAAATAAAACTCCAACACAAGATGATAAAGGAAAAAGAAAAACCGTTCATGTGCTGGGTGTTACAAACCCAAGGAGAGAATGAAATGTAAAGGCTCCTTCCATTGACCAGTCCCACTTTTAACATCAGTCTAAGGCAGGGACACACTTCATGGTTGGACTGGATCATCTTAAAGGTCTTCTCCAGCCAAAATAATTCTCTTATTCTATAATTAGACCATACTAATAAATGTGCAATGTCATGGGCTTTTTCACAGCTCTGTACCTACATAAGAGCCTTCTAATTTTTACTGGTTCTTTCTTGTAACTGCTTAGCTGCTGTGTGTTGGCACCTGCTAAGAAGCATAACAAGACAATAAATCGCAAAAAGCAAAGGAATTTGGAAAGCTCCAAGCAATACTATCAAGTACCCCTGAAGATTTCTTTGCCTGACACTTTATATTTAAAAATTATCCCAGAGTACCCCCCAAAAAATCTATTTTACTTGTTTAACAAAATGGAGTATTGATTTGCCAAAGCCTAAACAGAGCAGCCTACATGATTCATTGATCATGAATTTGGGCTCAGTCCATATGATCATTAACTCCTTTGTCAGATGCATTAATTTATTCATAAGCTTTGTTTATGGCGGGCCCTTTTCACTGGCTGATTTCAAAATAACAAAACCCAAATGCCTTCTTTACCTTCCATGTCCCTGAGTACAGAAGACAAACCAGACTGTTCTATCAGCTTCAAAGATTTAATGAGCCTTGTGGAGAATCCAGGAACACCGGAGGTTTTCATATCAGTCCAAGATCCAGTATTATTTTGGAACTGCACTTCATGAGCATAAAACTCCCCAAAGAAAGCAACCCCTTGTGCTGCCATGTGTGAAATCTACCCAAATCTGAGAACATCAGTAGTCAAACTATGAGGAGCTCCATATGTTTTTGTAGGATTGTCAGGAAATGCTTCTTGCGTGACACAAAGCTACTTTTTTGATGGGCCATCATGGCAATAAAATATATTGGTTGGAAAGTTCTGATAGTCAGGTTAAAGGATTTTAAACCAGGATCTGGTTAAAATCCATGGTTTAATGATGAACCAAAACCTGTTAGTTTTTCCTTGGTACATCCTCTGTGATTTAAAGTAAGTAAAGCAACAGGAAGCAAGAGAGTTCTGGATTCTGGTGTTTTGAACATAGCACTGTTTTAAATTCCAGACTTGGCTGTAGAGCTGAGTAGGCAGGAGATATCTACAATGAAAAATGAGTCCTCATAATCAATATCTGAGTATTTGCTGCACTCCATTGATCCTGTATCAAGAGGTAACACTGCAGCCATGAAGAATTTCTTCTAGGGTAGAGCAGGGTGTGATCTTACATGGAGTCAGGCAGGCTGTGATAACAGACAGGGTTCAGCATCTGCCCAGAACAAAGGGAAGCCCTTGGAGGCAGCTGGATAAGCTCTGCTGCCTCTCCCTCGTGGTGCTGGGGTTAAAGACACACCCAGAGCCAGCTCCCTCCCAGGATGTTCCCTCCTCACCTTGTAGGAATTCCATGGCCAGCCCATCTCCTTCTCGAGCAGCTGTCAACCTTTGAACACCAGCCAATGCTGGGGAAGGAAGATGAAACATTTTGTGCTTTTCTTGGTCTTGTTTAAAGAAGGAATAAAATAGTTCTACTCGCAATAATTTATGTGTCTGGAGTCTCATTTGCACGCTGGATGGGCTGCAATGGAAACTGTGGAAGGCAGCTGGACTTTGAGAGCCTGGGAATGCCTGAGGGTGTGGAATTGTGTCTTCCCACCTTTCTGTGAGTTCTTGAAAAGGCAGTTATGGATATCCCTCTATATGAGTCAGGACATTACTGAATGAAGTACATCTAAAGGAGGAAATACAGGGCTCATCCAGAATGGTGAGGATGGAAGTTCATCCACAAAATGAAGTGGATTTTAGATTACACACCGAGTCTGTAGATGCTACACAGCCATGGTGATATGGACAGAGATCCTCAATGTTTATATATTTGGAGAAATGACCTTTATCCTGACCTAACTTTGTGTGGGTAACTTGATCAAAACCCCCAATAAGAAGAGAGTTGAATGCACTTCCATGCTGGGCATCCACCTGAAACCTCAGTGATGCATTCTCTCAGAAAATTTTGGTTCCCATTCTTAAAACTGGTGAATTTGGAAAGATCTCATGCTGAACCCAAGCATTCCTTATGAGAGAGGCTGATTTTAGACTCATCTCTGATGTAACTGCTGATTTTGTGCCAACAGTGGAAAAGAAAACAGAATCACACCTTGCCTGAGGCACAGCCCTCACATAGTCTGTTCTATCATCAATACAAATCACAAACCTCTTCTGCAATGAGATCTCATTACAAATATTTTTATGCTCTACAATCCATTTGATTAAACTTTCCTTCTTAAGATTAAACTATTTGCATTTGGACAGAGACAGTCATGTATTATGAGGCATAAAAAATGAGCCATCATTTATATGTGCAGTGTATTCTCTGCACACACAAAGTGTGTACACCAATAACTGCTCAAGCTGGCTCAGAGAGCAGAAGAAATAAATTAAAGCATTTGCTTAATATTAATGCTATATATGTATATATACATTTTCCTGTTAACAACATATTTTCACAATGCTTTCTTTCTGTTAAAGATTGAATATGTGTCTCAAGAAATAGACTTTAAATGGATGCACCATGGCTGGCTACAATGGGTAATTTCATTTAGGCACAGAATTACAAAGCAGTCATTTTTAACTTCAACTGGATTGCACATTTACTGAACCCTCAATAAATTCATCATTTGGCTGAGTCATGTTGAGAATTGTTTTAAATAAATCTATGTGAAAATTAAATTTAAGTTGAAAAGCAGCAGGCAAAAGATGTATAGTAAGTACTTCATTTGTTGTAATAGGACTATTTGGAAGGAATACAAATGCACTTCAAATTGTAAAGAGCATAATTATTTCTCTCCAGAAGCTGAATGAAACAGAGAAATCTCTCCCTATATAATATTTGATATGAATTATCTTCATAAAATTCAAGTTAGGTTTTAAAAATTAAACTTTTTCTTGGTTTACAGGAAATTTCCAAATGAGTGCTACATTTTTTTTTGCTTTAAAATGGCCAAAAAACCATGGGAGTTGTCTAAGCTGGTTGGACATGTAGTTCAGCTTCCTTTGGCAGTGGGCACTAGCAGATGCTTCACAAACATTTCAAAAATCCCATTTTTTACTTCAATCAGAGTGGAGACAATGGGAATGGATGGGACATGGAGGGCATGGACAAAACCCTAAAGCTGAAAGGACCTTAAAGAGGTCACCTAATCCCCAATAATCCACAGAGAGGGGAAATTGTATTCTACCCCTAACTGAATCTTGGCTTGGGGGTTTCTTTCCCTTCCTCTCATTTCTAACAAAACTCCAAATGTGCACATTATCCATATGATGCCTAATCCTTTCCAAATGCCATATGGAACTGGTGTATTGGAAAGGACTGAGAGAGATCCGCAGTGCCACGGAATAATTTATTGCTAATCGGTGATTGCTGGGATTCCGAGACACTTTGTATGGCTTGGGTTTGGTGGGGAATATCACCAGGAATGAGGATATTGTTCCAGACAGCCATCCATCAAGTGGCACTTAGGAGCTGTTTAGAAGCCATGTCAGAACTGTTAGATTTAATGACTCCAACTTCCTTTTTTCAGACAGCCTACCAAACTGGTTCTGACAAGAACCAGATTAAGGAATCACACCCAAAAATGAAAAATTAAAAAAAATAAAAAAAAATCCACAAACAACAGCAGAAAAGCAGCAGGTGAAGCAGGAAGTTTTGAATAGAGGAGAAGGTGAGGCTTTGCTGTCCTGTGGAGCACTGGGAGCAGCACAGGGCAGTTCCAGGGCTCGCAGGCACATCGAGTGTCTGGAGCCCCCTCGGGGCCGTGTCCTCACCTGCCTGGGGCTCACCTGGCTGCCTCTGCCACCGGGAACCAGCACAATGAACACAGGACACCTGAAAAAGCTGCCCTTGCTCAATCCAGCCACTCCTTCCCTGCTTAAGGCAGCATTTCAAAATCTCCCCCAAGTTTCTGTCCTTTTTTGTTTTCTTTTTTCTCTTTAAAGATTTATGCCCACAGTCAAATGCCAAGAAAAGAATACTTTTCTTCTAAAAATGCTAGTCTGGTGCTGACCTTCCTTCGTGCATAGAATTTTTTGGGGGGAGTTCAACCTCCAGGGAAAGAATGATTGATATCCTGCATGTCATAGCCCAGGGCCTGGTCTAAAAATGAAAAAAAATTGAAAATTGCCCTCAAAGGAGCCCTACAAACCAGGAATATGCTTGGGACAAGGGAGACAGAGATGCAGCTCTTTGACCAAGACACTGCATCATGAGTGACAATGGACAGTGATAAAGTTCTGCAGGTTTGAAACACATTGCCCTTATCACCATTAGGAATTTTAAACAAGAATTTTTAATTTGCTGTGTCCATATCACCCATAATTTTGTACACTCCCATCATCCTCATTTTCCTGTCTCACAATTGTTATTTACCCATTTTGAGACAGTTCTGGTCTCTGTTGTGTGAGCGGATGATGCCATTTCTGTGGTTTGATGCAGCATTAATTAAGCACTCTTTGAGTACTTTCCTTAAGAGAGACAACACTAAACTCTTTAGAGACTTTGCCTAAAATAAAATCGTGCCAAAGAAACTGCAAGCATTAAATGCCTACTTTATAAATAAGTAACTGCCTTTGGAAAGGAAACAAATGCAAATTCTAGTTACTGTGCTTGAAAGAGGTGACAAGGAGAAGCGCCAGCATCTTGGCTCCCGTCGCTGCTTTATTGTCACAAATTGTTAGTTACATTTGAAAATTATGGATCTCTCTCATTGTGAAAGTTGTGTCTGCCAGTTGGTGCCTGTACACTAGAGTGGGTTTACCCAATTAGCAGGATTTCCCATGCAGGACCTGGAATAGCTGTGCACAAATCCCAGAGGCAGCTGCGGCAGGTGAGCTCCGCGCAGGGAGCCGGGCACGGCTTGGCTCGGCTTGGGGGCAGCCAGCCCTGGCACAGCCCTGCTCGTGTCTGCCTCTGACAGACCAGCCTGCCCCTGTGGCAAACACACCAGAACAGGATTTGTAACCTGGTGAGCTCAGGAAATGAAGCAGGTCATGGGAACAAAGCCATTTTAGTGCTGCTTGTAATCTTCATCACGGGCCATCTCCAGCGATTTGCATCTCTCTTCTGGCACGCCACCAAGTGAGACTCAGCCTGTGCAGAGATGTTCAAGGCACAGCCAAGGCTCAAACTGGGATGATGGGAGATGGGTCAGGGAGCTGCTTTAAGGGAAAAACATCTGAGCGACGCAAGAGATTGGATTCATGCAAGAGCTCCAAGTGACAGAGGAGATGTGAGTGGGGAAACAGCAGTCCTGGGAAAACACGGCCCTAAGTGCAGCTCTGCACCTGCCTCTGCTGAATTCTCCCTATTTCTGTTCCATTAAACAGTGCAAACCTGTAGGAGCATTGGGGGTAGTATGGTTGGGACAGAAGGAGTGCAGAGATCTCTGAAGCCAGGTGGTGGAACTTGGGGTTTATTGCACAGGGCCTGGGTGCAGGGCCCTGCTGGGAGCTGCCAGCCACAGCTCAGAGCAGGCCTGAGAGGAGAGAGGGGGAGAGAGGATGAGAGGGTAAGAGAGTAAGAGGGTAAGAGAGTAAAAGGCAAGAAGCAAGAGAGTGAGGTTCCTGTTACAATACAATAAATCTTCTTCTGTGCTGAATATTCTAATTCTCACTAACCAATCTAGTACAAGATACAAATCCTATAGCATTTACATACAGCCTACAAGAATCATTACATCACCATACTGTGTTACATTTTAAACCCTAAAAACTCCTCTTTGGGCCCCTTCTGCCAAGCTGTAGGGTCTGCTCTGACCCTTGGACCTGCCTGCAAGCAGAGGGAATTGTTTCATCAAAAGGAGATTACCTTCAGCCAGCCACACCATTGTTTTCCAGTTGTTCAGTAACTGAGGGATCTCAAAGCTTGCTTTCATTTCAATCTCACTTATAGTTTCTATATTCTCAAAATCTTTTGCCAGACAATCATATTTATAAGGCTTTCCTGTTTCATCTTCCCCAACACAAACCCAGAACAGCAAACTCGAGGAGCCTTTCCCTCTCCTTTTGCTCGGGTATAGATTTCAGCACCTTTTCTAGCAAAGCCGAGTAGAGATGCAGCATTTCCAACGAAGTCACAATGTACAGATCACACTGGACTCCAACTAGAAGTTATTACTGAATATGTTGTGATGGACTAAAAAGTAGGAACCACGGACCATGAAGTATCTGCTGCTTTTATAAGTAGGTGGACAAAAAGTAAAAATCTCGAAAATAAAGAAAAAAATAACTTCCCCTAGCAATAGTTAGCAGGTCACACCTTTTCCTTTCCTTTAAAGGTAAATTCTATCTAATTCTATCTAAATTCAATTTGTTTGTAGGTAAATTCTTGTTTCTCCAGCAGGCAGTGAAAATGATCACTTCTTTAGAGAGAAAACCAAAGTTGCTACAGCCTTCCTAATCAGTGTTTTGATGATCTACAGATCGTGGCAGGCACTGCTTTATTAATTGGTCCCAAGTTAACAAAAGCAGCATTGTTCATAGAGACATTCCAATAATAATAAGTGCTGGGAAAATGCTAAATTTATTTATAGCCATCACTATTATTTTAATGGCTTGATGAGCATCCCAATATATCTAAAGTGAGTTGGAAAATGTGATTAATTTCATTTTACTTGATCTTAATGACTGCAAGGCAGTCATGTTCCAAATACAATAAATAAATATAATAAAGATTTTTAAAAAATATTTTGTCTTTCATTAATTTCTAATTTATCAATGGATATGGCATGATATAGGTCCTACCCTGTGATGATCATCTTAATGCTAAGCAGTATGAAATGTTAATATAGTCTACTTTGAAATCATGTATTTTGTGTTGTGGGTGTCTCTTCAAAATTCCTTCTTTTTTTCTTCTTTAAAAGTAGTTCTATGTTATTCTGATATTTGAATATTGCTAAGTATAATTTTTCCTGTAAAAGTAAACACAATAAAAAATCCCTGTTTTCCTGGGGATGAATTGGCTATAAAATATCTTGATTTAATTGTGTTAACTATGATTCAATTAAGGTTTTTCTGTGAGGAGGGTAAAAGTTTTTCTGCTCAAAACACTCCTCTTTTCTACTTACCTAAACTGTGTTTTAATTTTTCCCTCTGGAATGTTTTTTGTGATTAAGATACCGGACCAAGCCATTCATTATTCATCCACATGGAGGTATTGATGCTCTGGATGCAAGCTGAGCTCCCCACTCTCAACAGGTCTTAATGGTTCCATACTTTTCACTATCGATCAGTGTCATTTGCTGTGATTTGGACAGTCGCTGGGAACTTTTTGGTGTGCTTAAAAGTGGGCTCTGCCATTTGTGCCTCCCCCTCCCCAGCCCTGCAGGTCCCCCCTGCAGGGAGAACCTGAGCTGACACAGCTGCTGCTGGCAGTGTCACTGTCTGCTGTCTGCTTTTCATCCAGAAAAATGAGGTCTGTGCCTTAAACACCCTAAAGGAGGCTGAGCTGGATGCTTTGTGTCATGCTGAGTTTTGCTCAGGCAGCAAAGGTTGCTCCTGCTCGGCTCCCTCCTCACCAGCAGCATTTCAGAAAGGCTCTCGTGGGAAACTGTGAATGGGATCAAGGCAAAACTGCAAATCCTGGCACCCAGCATTCCAGAAGAATTGATTTGACCAGGAAAAACTGTAAGCTGAGTAACATTTCAGCATCCAGGATTCTCTTTGCTCTTGTAAGCATTCACATCTTTAAGGATGTCAGATAAAAAGGGAGTTCTGAATGCATTTCATTTGGGTATAACAGAAAACAAAACATATTTAATCACAGGCCTCAATAAAACAATAATTACCTGCATTTCTTGGAGACTTGCAAAGCTTTGTGGTGGTCAGACACTGAGGATAATAAAACCCAAAATACAAGCTCTCGCATTATGCTTCTTCACACACAACATGAATCTGAGGGTCTGTGGATCCACAGGAATTTGAAAAGCATCTTTGCTTTATGTAAGAGATCAGTGCCCTGGATGGGCACACTACCCACCTTCTGTGGGTCTGTGAAAGAGAGCAGTGATTCATGCTTTAACCACCAGGAAATGGAGATTAATAAATTACTTCCCTAATAGAACAGATCATGTGTGTGCTCCAGCCTGGCCTCCTCCCTGGGTAAAACCAGCTCTGAACTTTTCCCTAAGTCGTATTAGATCACAGGCACAGAACTTAGACCAATGTAGTTTAATCATAAAATCCTGGGGTGGTCTGTGTTGGAAGAGACCTTTAAACCCATCCAGTGCCACCCCTGCCCAGGCAGGGACACCTCCCACTGTCCCAGGCTGCTCCAGCCCCAGTGTCCAGCCTGGCCTTGGGCACTGCCAGGGATCCAGGGGCAGCCCCAGCTGCTCTGGGCACCTGTGCCAGGGCCTCAGCACCCTGCCAGGAAAGGATTCCTTCCCAATATCCCATCTAACCCTGCCCTCTGGCAGTAGGAAACCATTCCCTGGCTCCTGCCCTTCCAGCCCTTGGCAATTGTCCCAGCACTCGGCTTTGCCAGACCTCAGCAGATTCCCAGGGAATTCCCATTTCTGGAGCTTGGGCAGGTCCCTATGGAGTGTCCGTGCCCCCCCAGCTCTGTGTCACCTGCAAACCTGCTGAGGGTGTAACTCCATCCCTTCATTTAAGTCATTAATGAAGATATTAAATAACCCTGCTCCCAGTAGTGTCTGATCCCCACTCCTCATGTTGGAAATCTGTGCCTTACTTAATTTGGAAACCTGCTTTCCCCTCAACATAAATAAATCCTGGCTACCCTTAAAGGAACTTTCAAGTTTTCCAAAGCTATTAAATGCTGTTGTTCTCAGTTTATTCAAATTAACGTGAGGCAGCTTGGCACATTTAAAGGGAATAAAATGAGGTTGGAGGTTGGAGCTCTGATACACTTGACATACTTTGCTATGATAGGGAGGTTTTGCTTCACAGAAGTTTAATTGCCCCTCATGCAACAGTGAGGATAGACTTTCCAGGTCGAGGTCAAGGCTCACAGGTGGCAAATAAAGAGCCTTTCTCTGAATTAGTTCTTGCCCTAAAGACAATCAAATGTATTTCCAGAGTCCACATGGGATTGCTACTTGCAAAGACCAGCTGCTATTTTCTCCATTATTACTAAAGAACAGAACTGTTTCAGCACAAAATGCTCATTTTTAATTTCATGAGAACTTTAAAATTTCATGAGGACTTTAAAATGTGGGATTAGAAGAATGCAGGAGTGTTAATCAGTGGTAACTCCTTATATCCAGTTTGCAGAACACAGCAGAGTGCAGGAGAGTCTCTTTGGAGTGAGTTCCCATGTTTTAGGCAATCTGAACCTACTTTTTTCCCCCCTTCCTAACTGTAGGATTAGAATGTAAAGGTGTGCATCTGCTTCCAAATTAGTACATCATGCAAAATAAACAGCTTCCCTTAAACACTGGAGGAGAACACTCCTTCCTGTGCTCACAGAGGCGCAGGGTGAAGCACACGGTGCTGATGAAGCACTCTCCAGGAAGACTGAGAAGCATTTAAATTTGAATTTCAGTTCCCTGGATAGAAGAAGCTGTGATCTGAAGTGCCCTACCTCTTCAGTGAGCAGTTTAGCTGCTGAGGTAAATGAGGGTAGAAGAGGAAACATCTCCATTTCAGCCATCTGTCTCAAAGAAGGAAATGTTCCTTATTTTTTCAAAAGAAACCATCAATGAAGATTAGCACTTCTCCCTAGCTTAAATCTGCAGAAGGAGGTGGCATTAAAGTATTCCTGATCCCTCAGGTTTCCAAATGGGGGTGTTATTAAATGGCCCTCTCTCCATGCTTTTGCACTCCAGTTCTTTATTCCCACAACAAAAGCTCAAATTAAAAAAAAAAAATTCTTAAGATCTCCTTGCTCAAAATTCTTGATGAAAAAATGTTAATGTTGACCAAGGCTAGTGGGGAATATATGCAGGTGTCTGGGAAGGAGGCAGCTCAGAGACCTGTGCACATGATGTACCAGCTACTGCTGCTAGAAGCTCAGACATTCTGGCTGATTCAGGAGGAAAGTTCTTTTTCCATAAAGGATTAAATTCTACAATTGCATAAATTTTAATGTTGCTCTGCACCTGCACAGAGCCCCAGTCCCAGGGTCTCTATGTATATGAAATTACCCCTTGAAGTCTATGTAACATATTTATTCATCATATTTCCTTCTGCACAACAAATTTATATGAACACTTGAGACCAAATAAGATTTTTTTTCCTTCTCTCAGTGTGATTCCCTAAAGTATCATCATTCACAATATTAACTATTTATTATATTTGTCACAGAACAAAAACATCAACAAAAGTAATTGCACAGCCTTGAACTAAACACACAGTTGGTGTTTTCTCCTGTCCCTTAGTGTCACCCACTGTTCATTCTCCTCAGAGAGAAGTAAAAGGGAACTTTTTGTGAATGCCTAACACAATCTTATTGAAAAAGGTACTTCCTGTCAGGTTGGCAGTGTTAATTAAAAAAAATGAAGAAAATAAAAAAGCAAGAAGTCATGTAAATCTATAAGAAGAACTTGTATTTAGTCTGGATTTGCCAAGAAGTGTTTTCCTGAAAGATCCAAGAGGATATCTGCTTCCTAAGCACCCTCAGTGCAATCTGGATTATAGAGATGGAAGATGCACTTCAGTTTGAAGCCGTATCTGTCATGTTGTGTTGAACTCCCCAAGATGATCTATTCATCTGCTAGTCATGCTTTGTGTCTGGTTAATGAGGAAAAGTTTTAACAGTTTATAATTAAAGGACAAAATTTAGTTAATGTTGATAGTTTCTTTGCACCATAAGACATCTGTTTATTGAAAAAACATCTGGAGTCTCCTCTAGGGAGTCTGTCATGTGAGGGGCAGCTGAGGGAGCTGGGAGGGCTCAGCCTGGAGAAAAGGAGGCTCAGGGGGGCCCTTGTGGCTCTGCACAAGTCCCTGCCAGGCGGGGACAGCCGGGGGGTCGGGCTCTGCTCCCAGGAACAGGGACAGGAGCAGGCTGCTCAGGCCTTGGCAGGGGCTGCCCAGGGAGCTCTGGAGTGCCCATGCCTGGAGGTGTCCCAGGAAGGGCTGGAGGTGGCACTCAGGGCTCTGGGCTGGGGACAAGGTGGGCGTCGGGCACAGCTGGGACTCCATGGGCTGGGAGGGATTTTCCAACCCCAGTGATTCTGTGAATATTCAGTGGAATCTCAATAACTTGCTGTAATGGTTGGCAGATTCACAGAAAATTTGAATTCTAAATTTTACTGAGGAAAAGCTGTTTACTTGGGACACCAAACTACAGCTTGGCAGACTGGTACCTCTCTTCTTCACTCTTCTCCCTGTTCAGATAATCTGAATTGGATTTTGTGTGAGAGTGTTTCAGCCGTGGTGATCATCATTGACATATGCTGTGAGAGCATCCAGGTCTGTGCTGAACTGTATTCTGAGGGGAGGGGGGCAGCACAGACTTTCTGTGTGCATGTTCACAAGATTATGCAAAATGATATTAGCAGAATTCATCTCAGTGTTGCAGAAAATGCTGTACAGCAGCTCCTGGAATCCTCAAACCAGAGCAGATGTCATAACGCCAAGCCCTCATCCCAGCAGAGCACAACATTAAAAAAATTGTTACTTTTGGTTTTAATTTACTACTCCATGGATGAGAGAAGTCCCATCTGCTTACTTTATATTTAAATGAAAACATAAATGTTGTCCTTTGCTGACATTAGGCTGGATATTACACACAGATAGAGACCCCAAGCAGCTAGAATTTACATCTAACAAATATGTTTTCTAACATGCAACCATCTGCATGAGAAAAGCAATGAATAAGTTTGCAGAGCTAGTGTAAACAGGATTCAAAGTGTGACCCATTTTTGTGCCACCCTGGGAATAAGAATTACAGAATTTTAGGAAAGCTGGAACCATAATTCCTCCCATGGGAGAAGTTTGGTCACAGAGGATAAAGGGAAAATCAATTGCTGGAAAGATTAGATCTGAAGACAGTAGTGATTCAGCCCAGCTAAAAGCACACAGCTTTTGAAGGGCTTCTCAGGACTTCAGAACCACCTCTAAAATCTTAAGCCTGTCTCTGATCCTGTGTCAGTGGGAGTTCTGGTTTCACAACCCACTGTTGTAAAAGAGTGGCTCAACACAACAGAAAAATGAGGAGCTGAGGAGCTGTGCTCTGTTCAGTTTGAAAGGGAAGAGGAAAAGATGGTGAGGATATTAGAATGTTCTTTCCCTCACAAGCTCAGTTCTTTGATGTATGAAAATAAAAATCAGCATGTCAGAATGGTTGTCTGGGATTACTATTAATGAAAGCATTCACTTTTTTTTCTATGGGGAAGTAGTCCAGCATGGACAGTTTTGATAACATGCTAATCAATTCTTAAACTTTTCAGCAAAATGTGCTGACATCTCAAAGAATAGAATTTCAGACAACAATTTGATTTTTGCTTCCCCTGTCCTTCTCCTGCCCAGAGCTACTTTTCCAATACTGAACTTTTTGGCTTCAAGCCTACAACCTCTTCCAGGTCAAGCCTGGTGAGATTTGGGTTAGGAACTGGCACTAATGGTAAATTCTGTCCTGGCAGGAATTTCAGGGTTGAGTTGCTGCTGCCCCTTACAGAAACATGGATGGTTTCAGTGTTCCATTAGCCAGTGACACTCCACACACTTGCCAGGATGAACAGGACAAGGTCAATAGGATCCCAGCAAGAGGAAGGACCTGTTGGAAAAGGAGGATGGTCTCCTGAAAGTGGAGCTCTCTAAATATGCTTTACTGCTCAGGCTAGAACAAGGAAACTTGGGAAACTTGGGAATTCAGGAGACAGGGCAATTCCAAAGCATTCAAGTAATATCTCACTATGGAATAAATTAACAAATCATTTATTCAACCTCTAACAATACTTCTACAACCTTCCTCACATGTATGAAACAGTAAATTACATAAAAAACACAAAAAAAGCAGAAAACAGTGAATGAACTTACTATTCCTACAGTCTGGGCAGAAGAAAAAGAGTATTATAATCTCACATAGTTAAGTGAAAGGAGTGGGCTGATGCCTGTTCAAGGTAAACATCATTTAAAAAGTGCTCAATAGGTTCTTGTTTGGGGTTTTTTTTTCTGGCTTTTCAGACAGTGAGGGCATCACTGGCTGTCACACAAGTTTACCAGCCCCAACCTGAATTGTCTTTTTTTTATTCTATTGGGGGTTCAGGAATTTGCAACAGGAACTCTGGCTATGACTAGCTCCATCTGGGGCTTCAGCAGGTCTTCTCAACTTTCTGATTCAGCAAAATGAATGGAGATTCTGCTATTTGCCTTCTGGGCATATTGTGAAAATTAAGTCCCTGATGTCCTTGTAGATGGACAGAACTGTAACAGCTGATTATTAATATCCTTAGATTCAGCAAATATTCACAGACTCCCTTTCATGCTACTATAGATTTCAAGGCCAGGAGGGCCTTGATCTTGTCTCTGATTAGCTCAATTAGTCTGCTTCCTTTAATACCATTTCCTGACCTTTTAATTGCAGTTATAAATTGTTGTGAAACACAACGGTTAGAGATGCTTATGGAAATATTGTAAAATAAGCTGCATTAGCATACATGCATTTTCATATGTATTTATGCATATATGGGCAAACAAGTGAAATCCCCAGGTAACTGGTTTACCAATAAATCAGTGAAATCAATAATATTTTTTGTGGGATTGATAGGCTGCATTGCAAGATGAAGACTAAAGGAGTTGGCAGGACTCTTGCTCTCCCAAATCCTTTCACTTTCCATTTCCTTTATCCTTGGAGAGTGTCATAATGCAGCTCTGTGCATTTGCAGCTAGATTTTGCCAGATGTCTACTTCTTGCATATATTTGGAAGAAGCTAAGCTTAATTTAATTGTGTCCCAATTCAAGAGAGTATCCCTATGCTGGCAAGTTGATTAAGCATGGTGGTAATTTTAATTATCTCCTTATCTCTCACTGGAGTGCAGTTAGTGGAGCAGATGAAGTTAACCCCATGGATAAATACCCTTTTAAATCTGGGGCCTGAGACAAGAAGGATAAAGATTTCTTTCCAACATCAAAAATTAGCCTTTACCTGTCTGGAGCCATTTCTTCTCCACTTCTCTGTGCATCTGTGGATCACTTCCTCGAGAGACCCTGACATTACATTTGAAAAACCTTTATTTCAGGTTGTTTTTCCCCTGGTAGTTCTGCTCTTGCCTGTGATTCATTGCTGTCTCTTACCCATAACAATGAAGTTAGCTGCTCATGGGTTGGTTTTTTTTAGTTTTAGGGTTTTTTTTTCCTTTTTTTTTGCCAGCTGTTCCACTCTCCTCAAGACTAATTCTTTTGTGTGGGTTCAACAGAAATGGCACAAGGCCAGCATTTAAGAACACAAGTTAGTGCACTGAAGATCTGAGGAGTTGTAGTGTTGACTTTCCATGTCAAAGTCACGGTGGAATCGTGGAGACTCACAGGGTTCACTTTTCATTTAAGACTCAAACACATTAAGTTATTATTTTCAAGCGTTGCATTTAAGTGCATTTAGTTTCCTTTCTGAAAATACCCTGTCAAAAGCCTGTAGGAGGAACAGCAGCATAATTTAAATGTCACTTCCCTTCCCACTCATGAGTTTCATACCCAGTCATTCTATTGCAGTGACAAAGCTCATGTGTCCACTAACTTGTTTCTGGCCATTTGGCCCTGCTTTCAGCTGGGTGTGCACAGCAGCTTGAGTGCCCATTTGTGTACTTAATTGTCTGGGTTTTAATTAACACAGAAGAACAATAGCTTGGAGAGAAGAACAGAGAGGGATTCCATAAATGAGAAGGTCATTCACTACACTAAGGCAGAAGGTCCTCACAGGAGCAGAACTGTAACATCCCAGCATGCAGCATCTGAACTTCTCCTCTGTCTTATGAATATCCAGCCATTTGCAGACTTTCTGTGCATCTCAGATCATTAATAAACACAACAGGATTCCTGCTTGCCTTCTAAATACTCACCCCCAGCATTTGGCTGCAGAGATGTTCAGCTTGCCCTGGATCTCCAGCCTGGCTGAACGACTGAGAGCAGTTCCATTTGAGATGGTACAAAAATAGCCCCATCTCTGAACACATATCAATGCATTTATTTAGAGTCCCTCATGCCCTGGAGGACAGAAAGCTGGCTGTGCATGTCCAGCAGCATGATCCTGATTCATTTTATTGCAAGGATATCAAAAAGGCACAAGAAAGATCAGCTTGTTCGCATCCAGGAACAGATACAGTTTTTAGGAGAGCAAAATACTGTGCATACTTTTGCAGGGCTTGAAACTGCTCATTTCACCCTGAAATGCTGTACAAAACTGTTCACTTTATCTAGCCTATAACTCAGGCACACCTAGGGTGACAGAGCCCCTGCTTAAACAGCAGAAGGGAGCAGCACATCCCAGCTGAGAGGGGTGAGTCTGGGAGTGCTCCCTCCAACAGCAATTTAGACAGAAGAATATCATTGCTGACAGCAAAACCCCACCCCTGGGAGCAAACTTACAATGCTGTCCAGCACTGAGTGAATTTCCATGTGAATTTCCTGCATTCCTCCATTTTGCATGTCATTTACAGAAAACTACCTCCAGTTACAGCAAGACAAAAGCAGATGGTGAGAGGCTGCACAGGGCTGTGAGAGATTGTTCTGGGTATTGATTCTTCATCACAATTTCTGCAGCCCTTGAGATCCAACATCAGAGTCCTGGCCAGGCCAAATCTTGCTTCACATGTAAGAGCTGCTGAGTTCACATCTTAAGGGAGTATTGATCTACAACAAATAATCTTTTTTTTTTTGTTTCAAGCAAGCTGAAACTCCAGAGAGAGGACAGCAAAACCCTTTGCCAGTGCTTATGAAAAACATCAGAATAAAACAGTACCACTTTGAAAACTTGCAAAGTGAATCCAAACCTTGACAGCAAATGTAATATGGAGATGAAAAATGCTATATATACATATATATATATATAAAAAATATATATATGGCACATATTCTTAACTGAGCTTGAGCAATGTCTGGCACAACTAACCCTTTAAAATATCACTGCTGTTTATTTGTTTACAAAGGATCTAAGAGGCTGGAAATGAAAGGGGAGATGCTAAAGGATAAACCCACTCAAAAGCATCTTCCCCTTTTGCTGGTAAAGAATTGGGAACAGGTGTTGCCAGCCTGTTACTGGTGCTATCAGCCAGCATCAAAAGCAGTTGGCAATGCTCTCATCATGCAGAAATTCCAATCAGATTTCTCAGTATATTCTAATTACTGCACTGACACTTGTTATGGGCCTAAATGACTACCTCATCACAGCAGACAGGTCTGCCTTCTATTTAGGGTTTATTGGCTCTTAAATCTCTGCCTCCTCTAATTGGTTATCTGTTTTAGCAAACACATGTAGAAGCCCACATTTACTCACCCCCTGCTGTAACCCCCCTGCACGTTAAGGGCTGTGCTGCCACCTCTCCCCTACCCTGTGCTTGTGTCCAGCCCAGCTTCACCCCAAGAAAGCAAACTGGCTCTCCCTTTCTGCACAAACTCTGGCATTGCTGAGGGACTCATGCAGATAATGGCTTGTTCTGCTGGCTGTGCTGGTGGTACCCACACACAGGGACTTGGCAGGAGCTCTGGCACACAAATGGCACTTTCTAACCCCATGGTTCTTTGCTGTCGCAGTCCATATGAAAAGTAAGATTTTTCACATAAAACATCTAAGGCTTGTACATACTTTTCCACCCCAAAGGCCTTAATTTCATTCAAACCTACCAAAGCAACTGGCAATTACCCTGCACAGACAGTGCCAGGAGCCAGCTGTGGCACCATTAATTGATGCCTGCTCCTTCACTCAGAAACACAGAATGTATCACTTATTTCCCTGATCTGGACCTGGTTCAAATAAGCCAGAGATCAATACAAACTTCTCTTTTGATTTCAGCAGATATTGGATCCTATCCCTGAAATGCATATTAATCCTACTGAGGAACAAGCATTTATATACAGCAAGGTATGCATAAAAGCAAACTGCATTCTGCTTCCACAAGCACCATGGTCAAGATGAGTAAGTGAATAAATGAATAAAGGATGAAAAGCAGGAGTATGTTGCTGTAATTTCCATCCATCATTTTGCTGTGCCCTAGTTGGCTTTTACTCCAAATATTTTAATCTTTTGCTGATCAGGCCATGGATTACCTTTCCAAATTAATCCCCATGCACCTGTGTGCTCACGTGGTGCAGAACTGCTCTGTGCAGCAGCATCCAGCTCAACACAAACATCCTTTTCATGCTCTGAACCTGAAATCTGGGAGTTTTCCCTGCTGCATGGCCACGATAGAAATCTGATGCTCTGGTAGACATGGTGCCTCGAGCTTTAGCTAATCCAAGTTTCATGCAATTACCCCGCATACTGATTTTGTATAGACTCAGTTAAATGCTGGGAGTGTGAAGCAGAGACTCAATATGCCTTGAAAGTTACCATAAAGTCACTATGAAATTATGGAAGTTCCAGAAGTGCAGTTGTGCAGCAAGAAAAAAACAGATGCCAGGAAAAAAGAAAACCTTTTGAAAAAATCTGAGAGGAATGGGAACATTGATTTTTGTCCTCTGCAAATAGAGCACTCTGCCAGAGCATGAAACCTCTGGCTGCAAATTCCTGTAGCTTAAACATGAGATTGACTACAAGCAAATGTAAACGTTGAATCATTGTCATCAGCCAAGCTGAGAAACTGCAAAAACTGAGAAAACAAGCAGCAGAAAAGAGTTATAAATTTATCTCAAAAATTTAATTGACTGTTGTAATTATTATTATTATGCTTCAACTGAAAAGAATTGTCCCCACTCTGATTTTAAAGTTTACTTTATTCCTTCAATTTTCTGTCATCTAATTAAGCATTTAGACTTTTTTTAAAAAAAGAAGCTGTTAATTTCTGCATTCTTCTGCATTAGACATAA
Organism: Geospiza fortis; assembly: GCF_000277835.1. Lineage (NCBI taxonomy): Eukaryota > Metazoa > Chordata > Aves > Passeriformes > Thraupidae > Geospiza > Geospiza fortis. The sequence goes on from NW_005054519.1 coordinate 229,135, forward strand.
AAATAAATCTACAGTCATAATGTGTGGCCACTTCTCATGGAAAAGAACTTCTGTTTTTGACCACAGATGGAGAAAGCATTAATTGCCTAATGATAATTGTCACAGTTAAATGAATGCATCCCTCTTCTCCCTCTTCATTCTTAATACAAACTGTTCTGTCACAATATTTAAAATATTTTCTGCTCATGGTACCCATTGTGGCACTGCGTGAACTCTCTCTGTATGAATACTTTTCTAAATGCTCAACTACTGTCTTTCATCTCATGCCAAATAAATGAGAGCCCCAACATTAATATTGCAGGGGAGATCATGGGCCAAAGATTTTTCTATGAAATATAAGTTGAAACGAGTTCATGCCACAATTTGTGTGCCACCAGATGTGCAAAACACAATGATGCAGAAATATCTGATATATCCTCCAGCTCCTGTGCCCTGGGACCATGTAACTGTGAGCACAAAAAGGAGCAGTAATCCAGATAATTACAACTGCTAATTGAGATAGGGGAGCAGAGAAGAAACTAGAAATTCATTAAAGCACAAATTGTAAGTTGAGTCACTAAATTTGGGCTGGAGACTCCTTGGTTAGCAATAACATCCGTGCTGATCATCACTCCAGTCGCTGGTTTATTTTGGATTGTCAGGATTTTCCTTCTGCTCCAGTATTTTTTTAAATTTATTTATCACAATGGCCAAGCAATGATGGCTCCTGTAGTGGAAAGTGCCAGGAATGCACTGAAGAAGAGGGACCCAAGGCTCCAGAAGAGTCACCCAGCCCTGGCTGTGCCCACACCAGACCCAGGGCCCTTCACCCAGCTGGCACTGGCAGCAGCACCAGGCAGGGCAGGACATGAAGCTCCAGCAGGTCCCTTGGTTCGGATGGCAGCTGGCAGAACCATAGCATCCCTTTTGGACCACACCACCCAACAATTTAGGCAAAAACTCTAACTGCCAAGTAGAATTTTGGATCAAACCTTCGCTAACCAAGAATAAAATTAAGTTTAAAAATTTGCGTTATCTAACATGTAACAGTTTGGAACAGAGACAAGTTTCTGTAGCAGAAGTAAGACTACACTTCTGTCTATTATCAGCTTATTTTTAGATGTCCAGACTGAATGTAATTGAAGCTGTCTAAGCTCTCAAAGTAAAGAATTCAGAGGAGTTTTTTTATAGATTCATACACAAAAGTACAATTGCTCCCCTGAAGCAGGATTTTTATTTTATTTATTTATTTTCACCTTCAGAGTTTGCCCAGCTCTTGAAATGATTCCAGGCTGGTTTCTCTGTGATTGTTACTCGTTTTGATGCTGCCTCTGAATTGAACACTGGGTTCTGGGGCTTGTCAGCATGGAGTGCTATTGTTGTACACTGGGATTGAGGCTGGACTTCCTGCTGGGAGAATGGCCATGGCACTGCACATGCTGCTCCAAAACACAGCCACATGCACACACAACACACAGCAGAGCCCCCCCCCCCCCCACCAAAAAAACCCAAACCAAAACAAAAAATACCTTATTCATCACATAAAGAAATGATGTCTATAAAATCACTGTGTTGCACAAGAGACGAGTTGTTTCAATGACTGCATTAGATGAGGTACAAACAGATATCTCCACTTCATACAAGGACTTTTCCTTTGCACCTTTAGCATTACTCTTTTAAAAATTATTATTATAACTTTACTTTTGTTTTGGCCACTTCAACAGCTGGGTTTTTTTTTACTTTTTAGTTTTTTTCTTAAAGTTGGCTATATTTTATACACATCACGGCTTTTATATGATTGTATAATGCTTTCTCTCTCTAATTTACTTTGTTACCTGTGTGGATAAAATGAATAGTGAATGCTGTCTTATTTCATAAACTTTATTAAGCCTTTGGGGAAGCTTCAATGTGCTCGTATGGAGAGGCAATAGGCAATATAGAATGTATTCAGTGTATGATGACAAAGAAATTACAATTCTAAGCTAGAAATGCATGACATTCCAGAAAAAGCAGAGGGAACAACATTTAAAGAGTTAATAATGAACCACTTGTCTTCATTTTCAGGTCCTTTAATCCTGCTATTGTGCAGTTTTCACACAGTGCTAAATTGAATTACTGCATCATTTTTTACAATTTCTTTGTACAGTTGACCCAGTTTATAGCAGGTTTGGAAGCATTATCATTGCTTAAGGTTCAAAGATGCTGCTGTGTATTGCATTACAAGTCAATCAGTGCAGAAGGATTTTGATGCAATTTTGCTTTTGGATACAGAGGAACAGATATCCAAATGAAGGCTGGTATTTTGTTTGGTCATAACAATGTCACATAAGGCAGCGTGCCTTTTTTATATCCATTTTATTATATTTCTTTCTGCTTCTAGTCCTAGTAAAGTGAATCTCAAGTTTATGTCTTCCAGTGTTTTGATCAGCTTGTGCAAGAAGAAAATTGAAAAAAGCTATAATGTATAGATTCTTACTGGTGTGCAGCAGAGAATGTATTTAGGTGCATACTACCAAAAGAGGAGCCTAAAAATGAATACAGAGTTTTTCAACATTGTACCACTTCCAGAATGCTCCAGGTGAGGAATTCTCTGTCAGAAATGTTCCTCTTCTGAGGGGCAGTGCTTCCTACAGCTGTTTTAGCACATAAACACGGTGCTCAGCTTAAATACACTCTGAGCAATGTGTTTTACATAAAGCATTTCATTCTCAAGGTCATTCTTTATGCTTCAGGTGTTAATTTGTGTTGTTCTTCAAGTATTCCTATTATTGATAGTAGAGCCCTTGGTATATGTTATATTGAAATATTGCTAATGTATGAACTGTAACATTAAATTTTTAATCTAATCAATCAAGTGGCATGCATATGCAGTAGATGCTTGGCTTTTACTGAGATTAATTACCATGTGCTGGGGAAGGGAACTGTGTAAGGTGAAATATTGCATGCACACAGACACACGCATGGAGGGGCACAGAAAAGAAAGAAAATTGTGCAAAGGGATGAGCACTGTAATAAGTTAATGACTACTTCTGTCATTCAAAACATATGCATAGCCTTTAAGACAACACAAAACAAAGATTAAATGCATGTTAAATCAGCTATCTATTAAAGCATTTAGAGCTTTTCTCCAGATTCTATATGGAAATTATGCAATCTGTTGCAAAACTAAACACTTGTCTCCCAGATGGTGCTCAGAGTCTGTCTGAGCAAACACCCCTTCCATGCTCCATGTAACAACTTGTGCATATTTTTTGTTCCCTGTGCTTCATTTTATCATTTGAGGACATTTGCACTGAGCAGGCTGTGTAGACACGAGCAGGTTTGCATTGCAGAAGGCAGTGGTGCTATATTTACCCACCTGAGCAGCAGACATTTCATCATGGACAGTGGCACTTCCCTGCCTGGAAGGTGCAAACTCGTGGTGCCTCCTGTTGATACCAATCTGGGCTCTAATTCTCACAGGGCAATGACAGCTGCCCATTAAATAATAAGTTGCTAATGGTTTGGGTTTTTTTTTAACTGTGCTGCAAAGTTAAGCTTCTATAACCACGTTTTGAGGGAGTGTTTTACCATGCCAAATACCAGTTGTGATTGACGTGAAAATAAGATTAAAGCAGCGCTAATACTTCTATAATGTTATTAAAAGGTACATTATTCATGCAGTAGACATAGGGATTACCCTTCTGGCTGAGACTGTGGTATAGAAAAACCTATGAAAAGGCACAGCACCAGACAGTCCCCTGCAACTGAGGAGGCTGCTCTCTCTCCTCTGCCTTGTTTTCTACCTGTGCAATGGGGACAACAGCAGCTCCCTGCTTCACATCAGGGAAGGTCAGGATGTTGCTGTTAGTGAATCACTCAAATACCTGGTAGGGCACTAGATAAGTACCTTAACAAACCTTCCTTTAAAGTAGAAAACCCGTCTAATTATCATTTCTAAGCAGTTTCTCCAATCTTAGCCTGCAGACACCCCAAAGTAGTCTCCTTTGGAGATTGAGTCATCCATCTTGTTTACAAAACCCAAAAACATTGCAATAGTCACTTAGTAGCATCAGATGTCACGTGTAACTCTCCATGTTTAAAAAGTAAAGGGACTCATGGGCATAAACTGAATATAAAACTTAAGTAATGAGAGAACTTGAAACATATTTCCCTGATGAAGTGCTCTGCAATATGTCTTTCTCTCTCTTGTTCATTGTTTTAGCTCCTGTCATAGAAGAAGCTATTGTACTAAGTGAAAGAACTAAAAAACTGAATTGAAATAATATAATTTTAGTTCATTTCTGGAACTTTTTAATAGAGAAGTAATTGTCTCCATTAATCAACATAACTTTTGTTAAATCCATTGGGTTTTAGAGACACTTTAATATTGCTTCCATATTTTGGAAGGATGAAGAAGATGAAGTTCAAAAGATAGATGAATAGAAATTAGATATATAATACAGCAAAACTGCAGGGGAAGAATTTAGCTGGCAAGTCCTTCAAAGCATAATTTGTCATGTCTTCAAAATGCCAAGGGAGACACCAAGCACAGCAGGGAGCAAAACTCCATGGGACACCTCAGAGCAGGGTCAGCTTGAATGCTGGATTGGGGCTGTGTCAAGTCAGGCTCGGGTATCAGCAGGGAGAGTTATCCCACAACCTCTGCACAACCTGTTCTCTGCTTTAACCCTCTGCTCTGGGGGGACTTGCCTTGTGTGCAGTTCCTCCTGATGCCTCTGGGATTTGCTGCTTCTCATACATTTTGAGAAAAATATGGGTCCATCTTCACTAGAGCTCTCCCTAAAGCAGCTGAAGGCAGCTTAGATCCAGACTCAGCCATCTCTTCTCCAGCGAATCAACAACTTCTCTCCAGTGTCTGTCCCTGTCTGTCCCAGTGCGTCCCTGTGTGTCCCTGTCTGTCCCTGTCTGTCCCTGTCTGTCTGTCCCTGTGTGTCCCTGTGTGTCTGTCCCTGTGTGTCCCTGTGTGTCCCTGTGTGTCCCAGTCTGTCCCTGTGTGTCCCTGTGTGTCCCTGTGTGTCTGTCCCTGTGTGTCTGTCCCTGTCTGTCCCTGTGTGTCCCTGTGGGTCTGTCCCTGTCTGTCCCTGTGTGTTCCTGTGTGTCTCTGTCTGTCCCTGTGTCCCCCTGTCTGTCTGTCCCTGTCTGTCTGTCCCTGTGTGCAGAGGGCAGAGCAGGGCTCAGGCTCTGCTCCGGGCCCAGCCATGGCCCCAGAGCTGCGGGCAGGGCCTGAGCCCAGCCCAGTCTGTCCCCGTCTGTCTGGCCCTGCTGGAGCAGGGAGGTGCCACCAGAGCAGCCCCTCCAGCCTCACCCATCCCGGGATTTGTGATTCAGCCTCTCCTTAAATGTCTCCTTAAAGGTGCCTCAGTCCCCAGCCCACGCTGTGGCTTTCTCCTGGACTTGCTGCAATGTCCTCTCTTGTCCATGGCTGCAAGCACAGACAGGGCTCTGCTGTGATGCTTCGTTTGTGCCCAGCAGAAAAGCGTCAGCTCCTCCCTGGCTGTGCTTTCCACAGCATCCCTGTGCTCCAGGCACTGCCAGCTGGCACTGCCACCACCATGCCATGGCCACCAGGGCTGCAATTCCTTTCCTGGTGAGTCAGCCCCTTGCCTGTATCACCAATTCTGCCAAGCTCACAGTTCCATTTCTGTGGGTTTTTGTCCCCTCTCATGAGGTGTCACCTCTCTGAGTGACTCTGCCCCAAGGTCCCATATAACCTGGTCCACCCAGTTTGATGTCAGCCATGGCTGGGGGTATTTACATGCCACTGCTCCATTTGCTCTTAAAACCAGTGAAAGAGTGCCAGCTCCAGTCCCAATCTCCAGCACACACCACTTGGAACTGAGGTCTGGACTTGGCACCACTGCCCCTTCGAGCCCAGCAGTGTCTGTCTGTCCAGTTCACCTCTGCTCCCTTTGGTACAGAGGTACAAAAGGATGATTTCTGGTTGCAGGCTGGTTCAGAGGCACCCACTGCTCTGCCCTGAGCCACAGGCAGAGCTGTACCTGCACAGGTTGCTCTGTGTGGCTCTGGGAAATCCCTGCTGACTGATTCCAGCCCCATTCCTGTGCCTGGAAATGCTTCCCAGGATGCCTTTCTCAGGACTGAGCTGAGGCTTTAGGGGCAGCATTCCCTAAAATCCTTCTCGCCTGTTTTGAAGACAAGCATGGTCCCTGCTTTTTAAAGATGAGATCAGCCTTCCAACGCCATCAGTGTCTTTGGATGCATCTTGTCCAGCACCATGGACTTTAAATGAGGCTGGACAAGGCTCTGAGAACCCTCTATTGTTGATGCTGTTTTGAGGGGCAGCAGGCCAGGACAAAGGCTCCAGAGGCTCCCTTCAGCCTCAACCATTCTATGATTTTCTCTATAAGTCCAACTTATTTAAGCAGTCCCCAATTTTGTATTAAATCCACGCCCTGCTTGTATAAGCATGTTTTGCATTGCAAAGCAGATTGTCCAGTTTCTTGAATAGCACAGTCTAACACTCCATAATCTGTTCAATATGATATGCCTGTTTTAAATTTATGAAGCTGTAAACCAATTTCCTGTACTAATAAACACCTCTGTTTTCATTCCTTTTTATCCTCCCTTTTATATTACTGCACTCCCTTGCTGTCTTTCTCTTGTCCTTGTCCTTCCCATCTTGTAAGATGGGAAAAAGAGATGGGGGCAGGGGAGACAGAGAAAGAAAAATAAACCATCACAACAACAACCAAAAAACCCAAACCTAAAACTCATCAGCTCATAAAAAAAGAAAAAAAACAAGCTTGGTGAGAAGCCAAGATCAACAGACCAGCAAGCCCACTCATTGTTCTTTATCGTTTTGGCTCTCTTCCAGTCCCTCTAGGTTTCTGTCTCTTTCCAAACTGCTTTCTGCATTCTCACATATGTTATAGAAAGTACAATGATTTCTGAGAAGTACTTCAATTTATAACAGCTTTATCTGAAAAAGAAGTTGTCCAGTTTGTAAAGGAGATGAGGGGAGTTTGTTTCTCTGGCTCTCCTTAGTGTTTGAGTGTAAACTCTTATTCTTAGCAGAAGATCCATGTGTGCATAGTATCACTGAAGGAGAAATGGGTGCCTTGCATTCAATTAGTAGGCATAATTATCTGTAAAACTGTTTGGGTTTGGAATTGCTCTGGCAGCACAATAAATATTTAAAATCCAGCACACATCAGACCTGCCAACATCTTTACAGTGAGCACAGAAATTCAACTTTGCATTTTGTCACAAAAATGATCCATTTTTCCAATGCAGCAGGAAAACAGTAAGGTGATGGTATAAAAAGCAGTGATGTGACTGATTTTATCTGTGGTTTTAATAGAATCTTACCAAATGTAATAAATTTTGAAAATTACTGATAGGATCTGCAGAGTTACTAGAAGACTTCAACCCCTCTGATCTATGTGGCTGCAGGTTGGAAACAAGTTCATAACTTAAGAGCTTAAGCCATAAAAGCTTAATTAATTTAATCATTATAGGAATAACTCTCCCAGGTTAAAACAAAAAGGCCAAGCTCTATCTTTGATGTGTAATCATGCCCCTTTGCACTGCACTCTGGATCCTGCAGGAGCAAGGTGCTCCAAGGCTTGGCACAGACTGAGCTCTGCCTTCCCTGCTGCTGGATGTGCCAGGAACTCGCAGGGACACACCAGGACACTTCCAAGGGGGAGCTGCAGCCATTCTGCAGCTCCTCAGGGCCACTGCTGCTGCTGGGGTGCAGGGATTTCACAGGAGACATTTTCAGATGTGAGACCAGCACAGGAACATCCTCAGCCTACAAAGGACCCACCCTGGCTGCTGCTGCTGCCACTTCACATCTCGCTGGCCATTCCCACAGAAGTACAGCCAGGCTTTGTGGAAATCACACTTCAGAGCTGGGAAAGTATCAGAACCCAGGAAATCCCTCTGGCTGCCCTGGAGAACTCGAGCCCCTGCCCAGGGGGCTCAGAGACCTTGGCACAGAGCCCAAGACACCTGTGTCTTTGATTTAGCCCTTGGAAAAAACAATTACCAACCTTATATGAAGAATTACAAGCCACGAAAGTTTACGTAGAATGATAGTGAATTTATCCCAGAGTGAAAAATAGATTTTTGGGGTTTTTAGAATGGGGGTTCAGGGGGCAAGATGGAGGGATCTGGGCATGTCCAGCCTTTCTCCTTCTTCTTCTTGGCCTCCATCTTCTGCTGTGATGTTGCCACTTTTAGGTTGATTTAGAGTAGAAGCTCACTGTCTAACACAGGTGATAGGTATTGGGAAGTAATTGTAAATATTGTGTACGTAATTTTTAGTATAAAAAGATAAAACTGCCCTGGGAGCAGGGGGAGTGTCTCTGTCTGACCTGCTAAGTGGACCTCAGCTGGACAGGAGAAAGAATTTTATAGATAAGAAACAATAAACAACCTTGAGACTGAGAACTGAAGAGCTCTGACTGCTGCTTCGAGCACCAGGCTGGGGAAAGAGACTTTCTACCACATCTCAGGGACACTGTGAGCAGCTAAAGCCCTGAGAGGAAAGGACCTGGGCATGCCAGGCACTGACTTGAGTGTCATTCTCAAAGAATTCATAGCAGCTTGGGGCTGCTGGGGAAATCAGGTGCCACTGCATCAGGGGGTTTGCCTCAAAAGGTGAGAACAGCAGCAGACATGGTGGTTGGGTGAGCAGCCTCACAGCACCACTGCTTGGGAGTCCTTTATATTTGGATTATTTGGGACACTCATTGAGCTTTCAGTATGGGATTAGTCTCTGAGAGAATGCAAACATGCACTCGGGCATGAATGTATTGATACAATCATGGATTTTTCAAGACTGTTGTTTTCCTTTCTTCTTTAATAATTATTCTGAAGTGAACTGGTCATTTAAACAAAAAATTCCATAGTCCAAGAGGTCACCTAATATTTAAACAGAGATGGAAACATGTGTGTTGAAAACTATTTGAAAAAAATCTAAATCCTCAAACTTTTCTGGGTATTGTGTTTCAAATTATTTAACATTTTTGTTCTTATTGATAACATCAATCAGACATGTAAATATGAGAGATAAGCCCTGCTAATTCTTAAATGTGTTACAAGATATGCATCTTTAGTTGAAGAGGGAATGTTGTTATCAAGCCCTGAGTGCAAACCCAGAGACTGTTAATGGGAAAAGAAGCCAAAATTGTGCTGAGACTGAGAGAGGCTGATTTAGACCAGTTCCAAGCAGAGACAAACCAAATCACCCGAGTGTAGAACTGTGACAAATAAATAAATAAATAATGTTTAAAGCTTCTGTATACCCCAGCTGCCCCCATGCTTACTCTTTAGGAGTTTTGCATCTGTAGTTGCAGGAAGCTTTCAGAGAGACATCTAATTAAATTCTCACTTTGACTCTTAATTTCCATTGCTTTTAGTGCCTCCCCAATATGAACAACAATGCGAGAAAGCTGCTCATTTGACTTTCAGATCTGGGCTGGAAATGTTCAGGTTTGGGGTGCAGTCTGCCTTTCAGTGGCAGAATTGTTGTCACCATTATTAATGATGACATTTTCTCTCTTCACAGGTTCTAACCATGCCCACCATGATCATGGCACATAAATATTGCAGCCTACAGAAAGGCAGATTTACAGGTTTAAGATTTATACTGAGCGCAGTTCCTCAGTGAAAATTCAGACTTTTGGGGAGGAGGTTATTTTGGGATTGTTGATTTGTTCCTTGAAAATCTGCCTGATGAGCAGTCCTGACACAGTTGCAGAGCTGTGCAAGGCAGTCTAGCAAAAATAACAATCACTTCACCTGGAATGTTCAACATGTCCTGGTTAAATGCTTCTGTCTCAGGTGCCTAAAAAAGGTTTTCTCTACTCCAAGTCTTTGTTATTAATTCTGTAATAATTTGGTTACACAAACCCATAAACTTATATATATGTGTGTATCTAAGTTTATATATACAATAGGAAGGGATATATATACAAAGGAAGAGATATTTGTAAAATCAAAGCACCAATATTTTGTCTTGCTTGTGGATTAAATGGATCAAAATTTGCCAGGCCTGGGAATGATGTGAATTCCAGAGAGGCCAAGGAATCTGCTGGCTGTTTGGTAGCGAAGGTTAAAGAGAAGATAAAACGTGAAGCAAGTAGCTTGGGGGACCTTGAAAAGGGAGGGATTTGTAAAGGCTGCTTGCTGGTACAGATACAGCTACATGTGATAAGCCTAGTTTTATGTCTGTATTTACACATTAATTGTAATTCATCTATGGCATAATTAAAGAGGCTCGATACAGGGTTTTATCCAAGCATCATTGCATCAACAATAAGCTGAAGACTTTGGAGTACAGGCAGTGGATTCACTTACAATGCTGTGATGGCTCTGATTGCCTGGGGTTTGTGGCAGGCAACTTTCTTGTTTAAGGACTCTCACTGCAGCTTTTCAGAGATTCATGTGCAGAGATTTATTATACAGAAATGCAAATTTAAATGAGCATAAAGTGAACAACCTAGAAACCCACATTATTATTACTTATTCTTACTACTTCTCTAATCACTATCAAGCATCTGTAATGCCACAAATATGTCTCCTGAAGCTGTGTAAAAGGAGAGGAGCATCTAATGAAAGAAAGGCAAAGAGACAGACTCTAAAAGCTCATTAAGCTGCTGGGTATTTGTTGTATTTCAGGCATGTAAGCAATTTCATTGGCTTCACTGAGATTTCTGGAGTAGATCCACAGAGCAAAACTGGATAAATGCTATTTCTTACCCAGTTAATAGTCACAGAGGAAACAAAGGGAGAACAAAAGGAAACTGTGTAAATAGGACATCAGAGAGGGCAAAAAAGGGAGTTTAGGGAGAGGTGAATGGCACAGTCAGAGGGGCAGAGCACATGACAGGAGTTATGCAGAAAGGGCACACCAGGACCTCAAAGAGGACAAAGAGAGATTAACCTCAGCTACAGCATCCTCCAAATGCCAGCTGATAGCAATTGTGTCCATGGTGCAGGGAACCTGGCAGTGCTGATCCACACATCTGCAAATGGCCATGCGCTTTACATTCCACGTGCAATTTGTTCTGGCTATTTCTAATCTGGTCCTTAAACAAATCATGGGTCTGGTTTTGGCCAAATATCTCTTTCTGTAGTCTATCTGCTTCAGACATTTCTCTTAATAGAACAGAATAGAGTAGGATAGAATAGAATGATCATTCTGTGAGCTATGATCTATTTATCTTGAGCAAAGGCATCCTTTCTTTCCATTGATTTAAACTATGGGCTACAATAAATTGTAGCCCATCCCCTTAATTAGTACTCCAAAAATACATTTAGAACCACTTCCACATCAAAATTAAAACTGAATATTCTGTGGAAGTGCAAGGCTAGCAGAGCCAGAGTATCCATGAGCCACTTTATCCTACTCCCAGCTCTCTCCATGTCCTAAGAGCATAAACCTCAGATATTTTATTTCTCTTGCTTCCATGTCATTATCTTTCTCTAGATCTGCTCATTTTGCTCTGTTTCTCTGGCCTTTGTTCAACGAGACAGTTTTTAAACATCAGTCCCTTCCTCATTCACTGTTGCACACGAATCGTCCAACCTTGTTGTCAGTTCTTGGTTCACTGGTAATAAATATAGATTAGAAATTTTGTTATTATTTACAAATCAGCAGTATGTGTACAAAACTCTGTGTGCATGAACAGATGGATGCCTGTTATATCCAGAGGCATTGTTACATTCAAGACTTCCTTATCTGTGGGATTTTTAGGGGTTTTTGGTTTGGTTTTATTTCTTTTCGTTTATTTCTTTTTTTTTTTTCTCTAACAAGGCAGACTGAGCTACATATAAGAAAATACTGGTACAGTAACAAAGGTTAAATAATTAATATAAAAATATCTATTCAGAGGCATACAGTGATTTACATTCAAACCCCGAATATTTAAAAATTAATAGAAAATATTAGCATGTTAATAATTGAAATCACAGGAATGTATAATGAGATTGCACTTACTGCAATATATTAACCATTATCTGCAGCCTGATAGGAAAATGTTTAACCTCAGAATAAATAGGATGTGCATTCTCTAAGCCCCTAAGGCTTTGTTACTATTAAACCAACGTGATCCTTGCAAACATGTACACGCACACATCTTGTGGAATCAGAAATACAACATGTACTCTCATTGCAATTTCCTTTGTCTGAAAATAGTCCTTTTATCTGTAAATCTGGGAGGGAAAAATGAAAGCACTGAAGAGTGACTTAACTACAAAAGAATGCAATAAAATTAGCACTACATGAATGTCATTTTTCTGGGTTCTTCACTGTTTCACATACTGTTTCCTTTATCTTTCAGGAAATTCTGGTGTAGCAGCTCAGCAATCTCACAGCAGAGACAACATAATGACTTTTTTTGGTCAAATGGTTTATGACTTCACACCTACACTGAGAGCTTTAACCTCTACCCATATTTATATTTGTCCTCTATTTCTTCAATTCAAATGTCCTTTCAGAGAAGATTGGTTTCATGCAGAGAGTAGATAAAAATCAGAGCCCATACCTCACATGCAATAAATTCGTCATATTTATGTCCCCAACACTGGTGAGTTAGAGGGAAAAAAAATCAGCTTTTAGTCCCTAACATTTAATTCATATTCTTCTTACAGCTAAAATTGTAAAAAGGAGCTGGGAGGAAGAAGGGGATGTTTAGTTTGGTTTTTATTCCCTTCCAGTCTGTGTGTTTTTCAGAGCTACAAACATTGAAATATTCATATTAGGAAGGTTGCTAAGTTGCTGTGGCCCAGAATGATGAGAAAAAGAGTGACAGGATGATTACAAAGGGTCTGGTGCAACTGTGTTTGTTAAACAGGGAATAGAGCTAAAAAATCCAGCAATGCAGAGCTCCAGACACTGCCCAGGCACGGACATGAGGAGGTTGGAGAGTCTGGTGTTGCTGCTACAGCTGGAAAACTCCTTGAGCAGCTGGGTCTGGTGATGAGAATGCTCTATGGGACAGGGCTGGGGCTGCCCAAGAGGGAAACAGCCTGCTCTGGCCTTCAGGTGCCAACTAAATCCTCATAGCAAAAAGCAGGCAAAGGAACACATGCAATTAGAAAATGAAAATTTATCTTTCCATCATAAATGTAGCAGTGTGGAGAGTTTTGCCCACTAATCCCAAGTAACACTTTTAGGAGTTTACAAAGACATTTAGCACCAGGCTCGGATTCAGCCAAGAATTTCTGACTCACTTGAGCTTAAAGAAGTTCCAAAGACAGCACTCCCAGGCCTTGTTGAGTCAGAGATGCCACCGTACCTCAAAAAGTACATCTTAAGAATATTAAACAAAAACAATAATAAAGCCAAGTTATC
>NW_005054519.1:242513-250347 GCF_000277835.1 Geospiza fortis
ATACAGGAAAATACGGGGCAAAAATGGTCTATAGACCACAAGGGATATAAATCCTTTATGGGTTCAGTATGGATTTATTCTATTTGAACATCTGACCCTGTTATGAAAGATTTACATGGAGGAGTAAGTCAAGTATAATCATTTTCAATGATCTGGAATTACTCAGCCTATGTGAAACACTTGTTTATTGCTCTGTTGATGTTTATGTGAGAAACTAATAGATTTTTCTTGAAATATTAATGTGGAACAATAGAAAGAAGTGAAAAAATATCTGGTTTGTGCTGTTCTGTGTTAAAATTAAATGCTGCATCAAAGGCTAGCGTGTTTTGTCAGTGCTGGGAATGAAATGCCTCTGCCTTTCACTGTCCCCACACCCAGCCCTGTCTCAGCAGCACTGGGGGCTTGGTGTGGCAGAAGGTCAATGTTTGCAGCTCAGTGTTGTGACTTCTGAAGGTACTGAGGAAATCTTGGGGGTTTAGAGAATTTGATCCCTCCTATCTGTGAGTCCCTCTTAATTTCTGATAAGCATGGATGAAATTCACATCCTCTCCTAAATTATGTTGACTGCTGTATTCCTGTGTTGTGCCAAACTCCTTGTTGTGCTTTGAGATGAGAGCAGAGTAGACTTTGCTGTCATTAGACATCAATGGCATTACTTAAGACACAGAGACTTTTCTTTCATCCTGTTGCACCTGATGTTTTTCAGAGTGTGTGTGACCAGAGGAAAAACACCCCATGCTGAAGATGTCTAAGGAACCTGACAGTGTAAGAGCAGAGTCGCTGATGCTCCTCAGTTCCTGCACTTCAGGGAAGTGCAGTGCTGGTAAATCAAAGTATTGAGCTGAGCTGGGCCATTTTGTTTACCAAAGGTGCACATCCTCTTCTTTTCCTCTGTCAATTGACTAAAGCTGCCTTACTGCTACTTGTAGGACTTTGTCAGTTACTAACCTCTGGACTTTCTCTTTTTAATGGTTTTTATTTTGAGCTGGTTTTACTGAAAGTCACAAAATCCCAGAACCACTGAGGTTGGAAAATCCCTCCCAGCCCATGGAGTCCCAGCTGTGCCCGATGCCCACCTTGTCCCCAGCCCAGAGCCCTGAGTGCCACCTCCAGCCCTTCCTGGGACACCTCCAGGCATGGGCACTCCAACACCTTCCAAGGCCTGAGCACTCTTGCCATGGAGAAATTCGTCCTGATGTCCAACCTGAACCTCCCCTTGAGGCCATTTCTTCTTGTCCTGAAGAGAAGACAGAGAAAATGAGGAGTCCTGCTCTCCTTTGTATCCTCCCTGCCTGAAGATATACAGTCCCTAGAACCCCTATTCCATCCAAAAAAGGGAATTTATCCTGAAAAGGTTTAAAATAGATTCTTAAAGTGTAAAATTCAATCAGTTAGAGGTCAAATTATAAGGAAAAAATGTTAATATGAAGGAAAAGTTCAGTATCCTCTGAAACTACATGAAGGACTAAACAGATGTGGGAGAACAGATGTGAATCCTGAGGGCCCTGGATGTGGAGACAAGATTATTTTAGGTAAATAAAGGCAGGTGCTAGAGGTTCTCTAAATGTGGCTTTGTGCTGGCCAATGTGAGGAATCAGGATAAGCAGCTGTGAGTGCCTGGAATTCCTCTGATACAATCAGCTCACAGACGTATCTGAAGGGTTTCCAAATGCCAGAGCACCAGCACAAGGACATTAAACTCTTAAAAAGCCAGATATTCAATGAATTAGAATTTAAAGACTGGAATCAGATGTCAGAAAACCATTGTGGAGAAGTAAATGATATTTAAAGGGCAAGTGGTAAAGAAATATCACTAAATAAAAATGTGAATTCCTGTAATAAACCTGAAACTGCTGTGATTTTTAATAATCAGAAAAATAAGAAGGAACAGGTACATGAGCACCTGGGAAGACAGGCTGGTGGCTCTGTGATTTTTGGTGAGTTAAATCATGGAGAAAAATTGGTAGGGAGAAAAGCACCAGGGAGCCAAGCTGCATCTCACAGCCATAGCAAGGGAAAAAGAGTTGGGGAAAACATTTGCACACAGTAGGACAATACAATGGGAGAAATGTCAAGGAAATTAGTCATGATTCCATGATGCAAAGAACTCTTTTATTGTACACCAGTTAATTTATATATATACTCTATTTTCAATTTCTTTATACTGAATTTTCCAAGCCACGCAATCGTCCCACTTGTTTCATTGCACTGCTTTAATTAAAAGCAGCACAAAAACATCCACTTCTGAGTAAATCCCTGTATAAACAGCCTCAGATTTAAATGCTTATCTTATATCAGATTATTGACAGGTTTTGCTAAATTGGTATAAATGGATCTGGGAGCATTTCCAGAGATTATAGGGATTCAGTTCATGCAGTGTGTGCTTAAATACTTATATGTGTGCTTATCAATAATGTGTGTATATATCCATGTATAGGGGCCTCACTGTATTAGACACTTCACAGTGCTAATTAAGATTTTACTGTGAAGTAATCCTTGTCATAATTTTTCACTACTCAGAGATTTTTCATTTGAAAATAGAAAAAAAAAAGCCAAAAAAGAGACAAATATATTTGCCAAAAATTCATTTTGCTCTACTATGAGCTACCAGATAATTTTGATCTTCAACTATCTAATCATACTTCTATGCTAGGAAAAGAAATAGTAAAATATTATTTTATATTTTCCTTATTTTGTTTCTTTCAAGCAGAGCTTCAGGTTTTCAAGACAAAGTTAGCTCACATTTGAAATAATTACTATTCCAAATATTTCAGATAGGAACACGACCACCTTCCTGTCTTGTGATTCAGAATCTGTGATTTTATTCCAATCTCATTGTTTCAATTATACGGAATTATGGATTTAATGTCCTTAATGCAGATATGCTTCAAGTATCTTGATCCTCCACCCCTTCTCCTCTGCAAAAATGACTTAGAAATGATAGAAGCCATGGGCTTAATTTTAGTACCTTACCTAGCTCATCGAAGACCTGAATTACAGAAAATTCCAAACCCCGATGCTCCAAAAATTAACTTCCCTTCAAGTGTCTACATCAAAATTTGAGCAAGTGAGGAGGCATCCATGAGAATTAGTTCCTGTGGAAATGGCAGCCTGTGTCTGAGAAGCTGTGAGGATTTCTGCTGAGAGCCGCAGGCATGAGCCAGCCAGCACATATGCCAGCAATAACAGTTCACTATTAATGAAGTGTCTTTTTTTCTGCCCGTAATGAAATTAATTCTTGGCTTTAGAACTCTGCCTCACATCGGGGAAAGTAAATAGAAGATGAGCAGAAATGGCATTTATTCATTAAAATTGCAAAGTAGCAATTAAATCCTTTTCTCCTTTCCTTCTGGATCATCTGTTCTGAAGCATCTAAAGCAGGGCCCATCTCGTGGGTCAGGCTGACCAGGTGATAACAGCCCCATTTTGGACCAGCCTCTGACATTTGACATTTGGATTTGTTTGTATTTGAGCAAGTTTGTTTTCAAGAAACAAACCCCCTAGAACAAATCCATGCTAAAGAACAACCTGGAGAAGTCAGGAAGCCCCTCTGTGGGTGGAGGAGGGCTCTGGATCCCCACAGCCAAGCCAGGAGCGCACAAGAGGAGTTTAAATGTGTGCTCTGTCCCAGAGAACAGGGCTTCTCATCTCAGCCATCACAAACCAACAGAGATCCTGAGCTGGGCATCTCCTGCCTCGTCAGTGCATCTCAGATCCAACCCCAAGCTACTCCTCAAGAGATTTTGTGAGGTGTCCAGGAAGGATCCCAGCCCCTCAGATGTCCATGGGCAGAAGAACCAGAGCAGTTTGCTGACAGTCCTCATGCATCTGATATTCAATGTTACTGGAACACTTCAGCCAAAAGCGCTTGTCAATGGGAGTTAAGTGTCATCATCCTCATAACACACTTCTGAACACAAGTGCAAAACAGGGAAGGCATTTTTGAGATCACTCAGCTCCTGTGAAGCCCTGCCAGGACGCAGTCCCGTCACAGTGAATGTTTCATTAGCAACATCTGTTCTTTTTGACATCCCATTTTCTACACTTCCTTCCACTGTTCTCCCAGTGACATGGATCTGGCACAGCCACTTTGGTCTGCCCTTTAAACCTTCCCTGTTCTAAGGAATGTCTTTTTTATTCCCTGGTAGACACTCAGATGGTGAAAGGGGCATACAGGACACCAACAACAAATTGGTTCCATAAGTAGCTGCTGGTGTCCTGCAGTGAGTCAGTCTGAGCTGGATGAATTAAAAAGCCCAAGGTGATGCTCCTCTGCCTCTCCCCCCACATCATTTGCTATCATTCCATATGTTCCATCCTCTTCAGAAAAGGTACATGTCAGCCTAAAATAATTAAGAATTCATCTCCTTTCTGGGAATGACAAACATGCCTTATGAAGATGAGGAGCTCACAGTGTGACAAGGATAATTTATCTCATTACTCACATATCAATCATGCAACAGGATAAGGCAAAGGCATGGACAACAGACCACAGGTGAAGAGTTAAATGGGATAATGACACAATTAATATATTACCTATTAATACAAAGCCAGCTTCCCCTGCAGCCACATGGGCAACAATCTGAAAAAAGTACCCAAACAAGCAGCAGAACTGAATGATTTTACTGCTGCCCAGTAAATCATTATAAGCTACACTAGTCATAACATACTGGAATCTTTCTGCCGTGTGATATTTTACCTAAATAATAAGTCTGAGATTGGTTTAATAGTTTATTGCTGAAACACTAATTTAATTAAAATATTCTCGGCGCTCTCCTGCAGTAATGCAGTGTGGATTTGTATCTACATTCTGCCTGGGGTCTCAGTGAAATTGCATCAGACTTGCCATGTGTGTGGCAATCTAAATCTACAAATGTAAATGCTGAAGCTCCTTGCCTTACCAATTTTTCATCACATCCATCAAAATATTGCACGATAGCATCAGCCTTTTGAAATGGGAGATCTGAAAACTTCAATTTGGTTTTTTAAACAAGGAATTTGTTGAGATACACTGCTCCTCAAATAATGCTTTGATACTGATGGATTTTGATTTCTTCTTTTTTGTTTCTCTCTTTTCTAGTTAAATAAATTTTACCAAGAGATCTCCAATCAGTCTTCTGTCTCTAATGTCCATTTTCTCAGTGTTGAGGCATACAGAAAAGCACTGCAGATGTGTATGGAAAGCATATGGAGACAGGGAAATAGCTGTTACAGTACAACATCAGAGGAAACCACCACGATGCTTAAATGGGAGCTGGGAGCTCAGAATTCAGATCTGCATATCAGGAGCTACCCAAAACCCCTGACTTTGTGTTGTATTTATTAGTGGGTGCTAAATGATGGTACAGGCAGGGAAGAGCAGCATTTGCCTTTCTTGGCATCCATAAAGGCTCAGCAGCAGCACTCATCTGTATTAATGGCCAATACAAAACCTCCTGAATTACCCAAAGGCTTAGGATCAGGCCCTGGTATTAAAAGTGCTTTATATTTTTTGAAATCACTAGTTAATAAATAAGGGGCCAGCAGATGCTCCAAGAAAACAAAGCAGTATAGTCCCTGGGATTTATTAACCAATAAAACTTGTTGTTATTGTGAACTGCAAATGGTTTCCTCTGTGCAGCTCTTTACATCAGTTTTTAACAGCTCCTATAGAGAAGAAATCCTTTTTCATTACATTATTGGTGTACCTGGCCCCAGGTAAGTGGACAGAGAAATGTGGGAACATCTAAACTGCTGAGCCCCAGAGGGCAGAAGAGTGTACACAAGGAAGTGCAAACAACCAGAACAAAGCCCACACTCTGGAGAAGAGGAAAATTAGCACTTGTGACAGGAACAAGTCTCCTTTTCAGCCTCCTATCTCTGTTGGAGACAGAGATAGCCAGGCTGGTGGGAGGGGAGCAGGGGACAAAGTGTGACCAAAGCAGAATGTCCTGATCTGCCTGATCACACCTCACACAGGGTGGGGAGAGCTGGGGTTTGGCACCTTTCCCGAGACAAGGCATAATTTCCCTTGAAGGAATGTAAAACTGAGTGACTCAAATGGTGAAATTTGAGAAATCTCAAAAATAGCCCAAACACTCACAAAACAAACCCCTCTCTCAAACTTCTCCACATCTCTAGGGTACTTTAACCCCTTAATCCACCACCTAAGCATGACTAACTTCCTCAATGGAGGACAAAACTTTGCCTCTCACCTAACTGACCTTTCCTGATACAAAATACTAGGCCCAGAAGGACTAGCCAACCTACAACTAACAGCAACAAAAACTGCCACTACCCTCCATTTCAGCCTTATCAAAGCCTACTTAGGACCATTCACCCTATCCATTCTCATCATCCTCATATCCACATACAGAAACAACCAATGGCCCTCAATCTTCATAAAAATCACCAAATCCTAAATATCATCAATTTGAGGGCAAAAGAGTGTACACAAGGAAGTGCAAACAACCAGAACAAAGCCCACAGCCTGGAGAAGAGGAAAATTAGCACTTGTGACAGGAACAATCCTCCTTTTCAACCTCCTTTTTGGCTGCTGGAGACTGATAGCCAGGCTGGTGGGAGGGGAGCAGGGGACAAAGTGTGACCAAAGCAGAATGTCCTGATCTGCCTGATCACACCTCACACAGGGGGAAGAGCTGGGGTTTGCCACCCTTCCCAAGACAAGGCACAATTTCCCTTGAAGGAATTAAAACTGAGTGACTCAAATGGTGCCGAGCTTCAAAGATTTAAAACGTTGAGGGAGGATGGAGAAATGTTAATGCACAGCCAGCCCCATAAAAATAAAGATGATAAATTTCTCCTCAGTTTGCAAAAGATTTGGGAATTAGAATTATGTCTCTCAGTCATTTCGCCTGCTTTTTCTCATTCCTTTTATTAACACATTAAATAATGCCACTCTGGGCAGATCACACAGTGGCAAAGGGTCTGGAGAGGTGATCTTGGGTAGTAAAACTGGATAAAAAACAGTCACCATGCATGCATGGGCATTTCTGCGCAAAATATTCTTCCTCAAAATTTGGATTAAAAGGCAAAATTGTGTTCCCAGAAGAGGAAAATTGAAACATTGTTTCAATTATTTCAAGAATGCATTGGGTTGTTTTGTCTTTTGAATGTTTCACTTGCATGTTATTTATATTTCAAACCACAGTGTATTTTGTTTTCATTAGAAAAAGTTGACACATCAGCAGCTTGAAATCATTTTTTCAGTATTTTTCCTGAAGCAAGAAGTTCAAAAATGCTATTTTTTTCCAACAGTTACCATTTTCCAAAGGAGAAAAGAATTCTCCAAAGCTCTATTTCAGCACCATCCTGTGCAGCCTGACACAGCTTGATCCAAAGGCCACTGAAGTTAATGAATTACTTTTGCTGGGTTTGGTAATTTGGGGGTCAAACATTTCACTGACAGAAAGAGACGGAAATTCTACTGTGATAAAATGAACTGGACACTGACCTTTGGCCAAAGAGGAGTAGAAGTACTCACAACTCAGAAAAGCTCTGAGCTTAGAGAACAGTGGCAAAGCTGGTTCTAGACTCCAAGTGTAGATGGCAGGAGTTCAGCAATTGCACCTGTTAAATCTGCACCCCTGACCTGTGTCCAGAGAGCCCTGGAGGGGCAGGGAATGGAGCTGGGCAAGGGGCTGGAGCCCCAGCAGGGGCTGAGGGAGCTGGGAAGGGGCTCAGCCTGGAGAAAAGGAGGCTCAGGGGGCCCTTGTGGCTCTGCACAAGTCCCTGCCAGGCGGGGACAGCCGGGGGGTCGGGCTCTGCTCCCAGGAACAGGGACAGGAGCTGAGGGAACGGCCTCAGGCTGGGCTCAGGGTGGGCACAGCAGGAA
>NW_005054519.1:250357-273795 GCF_000277835.1 Geospiza fortis
ATGGAAAGGCTGCTCAGGCCTTGGCAGGGGCTGCCCAGGGAGCTTTGGAGTGCCCATGCCTGGAGGTGTTTAAGGAAAGACTGAACATGGCATTCAGTGCTCCAGGCTGGGTGACAAGGTCACACACAGGTTGGACACTTTTCCAGCCAAAATCATTCTGAGATTCCCTGTCTGACGTGAAGTGTCTCAAGGAATGGGGAGTGAAAGAGCTTCTGCTTGTGTTTGAGGGGATGCCACAAAAATGCCACTGCTGCCTTTTTCAGAAACAGCTCCTTGAATGTTCCCAGGTCTCAGGAGTGTGTAAGTGTAAAACTGGTACTTGCCCGGTGGAGAGAATTGATTGGCAATCAAAACCATTCATCTAGGAATTATGGCTACACCAGACTCGTGTGGCTTCTGGTGAAAATACAACTTGTCTTGTTGAACTTCCTCTCATTGGCTTCACCATATTATTTGCAGTGTTCTGTATTTTCCTCCCTGTGAATTGCAAGGGTTTGTGCTGTAGCTGCTTCTCCTTAGCAGCATCCAAATCCCCTGCTTGGCTTTTCCTTTCATGCAAAGGCTTTTCCTTGTTTACAGTGCTTTCTTGGCTGCCACTGTCTCACAGCAATGCCCTGTGTTGCCCCAACCCCTGCTCAACACCCAGGTGCTCCTCTTGTTCAAAGCAGCAAAAATCCTCTGTGGGAACCACCCACATGCTGCTTCTTGACCTAAAGGAGCCTGGAGATGGTCTGGCTACAGCTCCTTGTGGCTGACGTCTGATAATGGGAATAACCAGGAAAAACTGAGCCACACCCACTCATTCCACTTGCAGAAAAACCAGCACCATCACAAAATCACTATTACAGAAAACACCATCACAAAAGCATCTCTGGTGCTTTCATAGTAGATATGAAATACCTTAAAAAGGTATTATTATTATTAATTATTACCCTAAAAAGGTATTAAAAGTGGAGAACACTCAGAGTTAGCAGCAGTTAAACATCTGCTTTCATGCATGTCCTGAGTCAAAGATCATACGGAATGAGCTCAAAAAAGTGCACAAGTCCAGTTATCCCAGAATCATAATTATGTGAAAATTCACTAGGAAAATTCAGTATTTGGTCAAACTGCCCAGCTTGCAATTTTGCCACAAGATTTACACTTGGGCCAGACCTCCCACTGAAGCTTAGATCAGTTTTCAGGTTTACATAAAATTGCTGTGGTGATTCTGAGGGCTTTGTGCTTTGTAATTCTAGGTATTAGATTGTCAGCTTGTAGAAAACTGTACAGCTCAGCTTCACTGGTTTTGGTGAAATGATACTTATTTACACCGGGTGAAAATCAGCCTGGAATGTATAAGCCTACATGAGTGAGAACAAAAGGGTTTCATAATCCAGAGTTTGCAAAACAAAAAAGCCCTCTACTTTGCACAAAGAACTTTGGATTTGAATTATTTCATGCAAAGTGAGCATAGCTGGCTGCACAGACACTGAAGCCTGTGCTTTTGGCTTGCCAAACTCAGAAGGCTTACAGACCTGTGAGAGGAATCCCTCCTAATAATTCTTAGAATAGATTCTTCTCATATTTAGAACAAAACTAGCTCTGGGAGAAAGGCAAGCAAAACCCAGCTGTGGGTCATTCATTACTTGTATTCATAGAATTATTAAAGCATAAAACAAGAAAAAAAAATCATCCCTCAACAGACCAGTGGGGAATTGTTATCATCTTACTAGGGGCCTCTAGAATAGCAGGATTTAAGGAATAAAGGGGGCTTTTTAAAATTGAAAATTGCATGTCTGGTAAGCAGAGACTTTCAAGGCAATGAACAAAGGCAGATGGAGGATGTTACAGCCCTGTAGGATCGTGGCTGCAGTGCACAGACTGAACAAAACAAAAAACTATCACCCAAAAGGCAGTGGCCAAAATAGCATATATAATGGCCAGGTACATCTGGCTGGTATCTTAGCACAGGGGCACAAAAAGGCACAAAGATGTTTCATCAGCTTGGCTCCCTTCCTCTTTCGAATCCAATGGACTTCAGAATTCTTTATTGCCAATTTTCTTGGAGGTGCTATCTCCCAGGGAGAAAGAGTGGGAGAGTTTCTTCCCAGGCAAAATAAAAAACAAGAGCCCAGCTCTGTCACCCTCAGTGGGAGATTGTGTTCCCTTTCTCCCCATGGGCTCAGCCAGAGACATCCTGCCTCTCCCAGAGTGTCCCTCTGGCTGATACTGCTCCTTGTCTCTGGCACAAACTCCACTTCTCATGGCACAGCATGATTCAAACTAAGAATTTCAGAAGGAGGAAAATAATGGACTCTGTTGACTTTTAAGTTGCCATGTTAGTGAAATTCAGGCACAAGAGACCCACAGTCACAGACAGCATGAGCTGATTTTCATGCAAACACTTGTATTATGAAAATCAAAGCCTCATGTGGCAGGCTCTCCAAGGCCTGTGCAACCAGGGACATGCATTAAAATGCCTGTAGGAAGGACTATTTATATTGGAATGATATGCCAAACATACAGGGCTTTTGAAAACCTGGTTTCATGTGTCAAAATTCAATCTCTTTTAATCTACCTTAAAAAAAACAAAACAGTTGGATTTCCTAAAATGAAACTCAGAAGCCTGTGATTTCTGGCTGGAGAGACAGCAACATTCTCCCAGCAATTGAGTCAATTCTCTTTAAGAGTCATGACTGTTTGCATAAATAGAAATGACACTTTATAGGTAAATCCTACCCAGTGTGGAGTCCATTCATTTTAAATGTTATGCTCAAAAGGCCACAGCAGCATAATAATGTGAAGGCAGGCATGGAGCCTCCAATAAAGCTGCCCCCACTGGGTCAGTGCCATTGCATGGTGTGCTCTGGGTAGTTACAGAGTGATTAGTCACTGGGTGGTCAATCAGAGCCCAGCCTGTCTGTCAGAAGTATCAGACCTGAAGGCCACAGGTGTGAATTTTATAGAGTTGCTCCTGGTCTCCATTCTCAAAGGGTGTAATACCTATGTGCCTTGATGAGGAAGCTGCTCTCATTCACTCAAGCATTTCTTAAAGTGACTCTTCTGCACACAGCATCTCACATGTTGGGTATTTATTAACAGTACTCCCCTGGTGCTCATACCTCAAGGCAGAACTGTACTGGGTTTGTTTTTTTTTCCTTCTCTCCTGTGGTCATGGAGACAATGCAGTAGGAGCTCTGCTGCTTACAGTTTTCCATTTACACAATCTTATCGCTTGATGGCAGATGGTTTGGGGGAAACTTAGGGAGAAAAGAGCTCTGCTAATGTCACCATTGTATCTTGAACTTTAGTCTTTCCCCACTGCATGTTATTTGTTAGCAAAACATGGACAGCAGAGCAGCAGAGCAGCCTGCCTGAACTGTGAGAGCAGCTTTCCTCACCCAGGGAGACAAACCACAAATAGCTGTGTTTTGTATATCAGATGGAAGAAAAACAACCAAAACAGCCACCCAGCTACCCCAAAACTCTCCCTTTTAGTAGTTCTGCAAATCATAGAGTCAGTAAATGGAGAAAACTTGTTATATTATTGACTCTAAACATTAATCCAGCACCACCATGTTCATCACTAAACCATCTTCCCAAATGTCACATCCCCTGCCTTTTGAACTCTTCAGGGATGGTGGTTCCACCACTTCCCTAAACAGCCTGTTCCAAAAGTCAGGGGTTAAATGCTTCCTAGTAACAAACTCAAATATAAAAGAATAGGTTTAGAGAAAAGAGTCAAAAATCCTCTTCCCCCGCCCAAAGAAAAAAAAAACAAAAAAAATCCCCCAAAATAAAAAAAAACCCGAACAAAGAAAAACTCCAAAACCAAAACAAAAACAAAAGAACCCCAAAACAAACCAACCAAAAATAAACAAAAACAACAAAAAACCCCAAAACAAACAAACAAAAATACCCAAAAACCCACATGAGTAAGACCAGAAAAGTTGTGGCACAAGGGACCAAGGGGAGTGGAACGTGCACAAGATTTGCACAGGATTTGCACAGAACAGGCAGCATTCCTTGGGGTGAAACAGCACCAAGGCACAAGTAACCCAGCATGGCTGCAAGTGTGGCCAGTATGGAGCACTACCCACAGCCTGGTGTCTGCACAGAGAACAGAGAGCACCTCAGCCTTGGCAACACCCAGCTGGGCCAGTGCAGAGATCTCCCAGGGCAGTTAAAGGGTTAAGCACTTCTGGGACACCCCAGGTGTGCCGTCAGGTGCTGCTGCTGTGGCCTCCCTGGGATGAGCTGCTCCTCAGCTCTCGTGGAGCCCAGACACCAGCTCAGCCCCAGGAGGGAATGATGGTAATGCATCTTTGCAGTTTATGGACAAGTTTAGGTTTCTCCTTTGTGAGCAGCTGGGTTTTTTTGGTTGGTTTGGTTTTTGACACATGGTAACTTCTTTAGTAAAATCCATTAATGGCAAGGAGCTGCCTCAAACAATATTTCTCATCTCTGTTACAAAAACTTCTGAACTTAATCACAGCATTTTTGTGTTCCCCTGCTATTTCAAACTCATCTTAATGGTTTAGGAATGGTGCTGAAGGCTTCACAAACCTAGGGGGTTTGCATAATTCTTGAGTGTATTTAAACCACATCTCCAAAGCAAGCAAAGTCTGATTTAAATATGTAGGAGCACAACAGAATTGCACTGATGTCCCAGCAGAGAACTTGAAAGGGACACAAACACCAATCCCATTAAGATACAGAACTCTGCCAGGAGTCCAACCCACTTTTATGAGCTCTGACTGCTCCTTTCAAAGCTATTTTAGCCCAGACAGAGTCAGCACTACTCACCATAACAACTCATGGTTTCATACATGCAGAGGACAGGCTACTTTTGGCATTTTTCTACTTTATGTACGACATTGAATTATTTTCTGGGGATCTTGGGGGAATTTTTCCTGACTGGAGTTAAATGAACTGCAGTAGCTCCTGTCCTAAGCAGAAATTGGTTGTGTGAGGAAATAACAAATCTCTGTAAATTCTCTGGTCCAGTCACTGACAAAACCTGTGGTTTCTGTTTTAGGCAGGACTGGGTTTAGCAAAGTTTGGACTCACTGAACATGTCCAGGCAATCCAAACCATCTTCTAAGGATCACAGGAGGGCTGCAGGGATTCTTCACAGTATTGTGGCAGGACACCAGCACAATCCTATATGTTCATTTTTCTATTTGATGACTGCAGCTGAGTTTTCCCAGTGACATTCAGGAAACAAATCACAGCCTGTTTGGTTTTGTACTGGACTAAAAGTCTATTTTCCCATAGAATTATCCAGTTGACAAATTTTGGCTAGAGGCTCAGAGGAGATTTTTACATGACCAGGAGGAGATTGTTATTGCAGTCAATTCTTTCATGAAATTGTGAAACATGCATCATCAATATTTAATGTGAGTAAAATTATAACTGTTTTGCACTAAAATTCATGTATACAAATTAGCACTAAAGGAGACTCTTCTGCCTTCTGAAAGATTTTAAAAACAGTCTCAGAGTACAAGTCACTTCCATTGAGGGTCTTAAAACTGGAAGCAATTATTTATTGCAGAATACTAATAATATGTTTACACTTAGTGAATGTTTCAAAGAACTGTCAGATGCTTCTCTTTCTCTCCAGAAAAAGACATTTTTCATCCATAAATAAAGATGCAAGAAGTATTGCCATAAATTTGGTGAGCATTGCTATGATTTCCGATTAGGCATGTTCCTGTTAAAAATGGGACAAATCTGACATTCCTTACCAAAGGAAAACAATCTCACAGAAGTGGATGTGTGCTCACTTAGGAGATCTCCAGACCTTCAACTATTCTGTGATTTTATGAATATGAGGAAGAGAAACTCTTTTCTATACTGCCAGGAAAGCCAAGATATTAATTTGTTTTCACACACTCATAATGTTTGGGCTTTTTTATCATCTCAAATCAGAATAAAAACAAAGTTATTAAACATTTCATTTTGATCATCAAAATGTTTCAGACTGACAAAATATGCAGCATTGTACTCTAATAGAGTAACACAATCTTACTAAATATTTCAGTATGCTGAAAACCCCAATGAAGGCAGCATATCCCATGCACCATTTTTATTTATTGTCTTTCTGCATAAACCTTTCCACTGGAAATTGCTCACCCCACAGTTTGCAGGTAGTTTTTGTTGAGAAATACATTTAATGCAAGCAGCTTGGTGGCATTGAGGTGTGAGTGGCTCCAGGATGGACAGACAGGGAAGGTTCTTTAGCAGATTTTTGTGTTTTCCCTTTTTACCTTGCTTTATTGGTTTGGGGGTTTGCTTCATTTGTTTGGTTAGGGTTTTTTTGTGGTTTTGTTTTTTGGAGTTTTTTTGTTTGTTTGGGTTTTTTTTGTGTGTGTGGCTAGGGGTTTTGGGGGCGGTTGTTGGTTTTATATTTGTTTGGTTGGGTACTTTTGTTTGGTTCGGTTTTGGTTTTTGGATTGTTTTTTCTTGGTTGGTTGCTTTTGGGCGTTTTTGGGGGTTATTTTTGGGAGTTTGGGGTTTTTTCATTTGTTTTGGTTTGGGGGTTTTATTGGTTTGGCTTTTTGTTGTTTTTTTGGGGGTTTTGGGGGGGATTGTTTGGTTTGGCTTTTTATGTTTTGGAGATACTTGGAGATACACAATTCTATCAAAATGGAGACAAGAAAAGAGAGGAGAAACTGCGGGCAGAAACAGAATGAAATGGGTGGCAGAACAGGCAGCACAAGTCTTCCAGGTAGATTTGCCTTCCTAACCAAATCTTATTTCCCTGCAGCTTCCAGCACCAAGGGACAGGACCGCTGGGCTGGGACAGAAAAGGTCATTGCAAGCCACCAAATGAGGGAATATGACAATTCCCTGGACCAGAGGAGCCTGTGGGTAATGGGATTAGCTAACACATGCTGTTCCATCATGCTGTGTGTGCAGCATCATCCCAGAGCTGCTGGAGCAGTGGGAGCAGCTCCATGAATCCTCCCTTCCATGTGTGGATCAGTGCCATGCAAAGCCACATCCATCCACTGCACACTTTCCTATTTTGTTACACAATTCCTTGTTTCTAACAGCCTGCAGCTAAGCCTGGGTTTATTTGTCTTTCTCAATTATCACAGACCACTGCATGCAATAATCCTTTTATACATTCTTGTAATTAAATCATAAAATACGACCAGTTCCTTGCTGAAATGTATATTTATCCAATTAAGAAATAGATAACTACTAGTATTTATCATTAATTACTATCTCCCAGATACAGGGCAGGCATTTGCATTTTATGACATGCCATCAATAAGTAAATGCAGAGCCAAGCTCATCTCCTGCAATTACTAAAGGTGTACCTCACCCAAAACGTGCCTCACTTCAGGCACCTGTATTAAATAAATGTGTGCTAAAGAACACAGTGGGGGTGTGGGACACGTTTAGATTGCCAGTGTTGCAGGCAAATCACAGGCATGGCACTCCTGCTGCTGTGCCACTGGTGACCCTGCACAGCTGTGCTCCTTTCCCACCTCCCCTGTGGAAGCTCTCCTATCCCTTAGAGCTCTCCTGCTTCTCAGAGCCCAGTTAGACTGAAGCTGGATAGAGATGTTTTCCTCAGAACAGTGTCAGCCAGCAGCAGTGAAAGCCCTGGGGTAGACACAGTCACACTGAGCAAAACCAGCTTATTTCATTCAGGGAAGTGGCATAAGCAGTTCTGACACCAGCTCTCCTCTGCTGTTAAAAGTTGCACCCAAACCAGAGCATTTTTTAGCAGAGCAGCCTGTCTTTTTGGTGAATGGCTGAAAGACTGGGATTCAGTGAATTCTGTCTGCTGCTTTGATTATCAATTTTCCCAGTAAAGACCAGGTAGTGACAGAGGACATGATAAGAGCACTGATTTATTGCTCCCCTCTGCAGCTCTCCCAGTATATATCACAGCAAGCCTTTGCTAAAGGCACTAGCTCAGAGGCCTAAATAAACCCAGTGTTACAAAGTTAGGGCTCTGTCTACACACAACAGTTCAATTTCTTTAATTACATCATAAACTGTATTGATAAAAATGTTCCTTTGCTGCTATAATACACTCTCAAATATTTAATATGCTCGGCTGCTCTGAGGCACCTTCACAGTGGTAGAACTAAAAACATACCAAATAAAAAATGATATCATTGCATTTTATAAGTGGTTCACACTAAATTGGGTTCTTGCAGAGAAGGTTTAAGAGCTAAAACAAACAGGGAAAAGAAATTCTTCTGCAGAAGAGAATGTAAGTAGATAAAAATTAATTTTTGATGTCCGCGATGGAGTGACAGGTAGAAGACCAAGTACTACAATACAGAGAAAATAACCTAGTTGTTCCTTCCTAAACAATGGAGCATCATGTGCAAAGAATTCTCTTGGAAAGGCAGACAAACCCACAGAAGCACTGGAAAGTTTTCATCTTGGTCTTTGGAAACTGAAGAAATCACCCTGCTTTTTCAGCTCAGACTGAAGTCAGAGATAGTCAGAGCTGTCTGAAACTCTTCTTCTTCCCAGAGCCAGACAAGAAGAGAAAGGAGGACTGGCAGGGTAAACTGTGGCTCCTGGAAGTGGCAAGAAAATGTAGGAAAAGATGGAAAATGTAACATAACTCTGTTCTCTCACTGTAATTTAGCCAAACACATCGTGCACCTTGCTTGAGAACTCAGACAAATGCCAGATGATGATAATGAATTTGTACTCCAGCCATGCAAAATCCTTTTTTTCTTTTGTCAAATTTTTAATTAAAAGTACTTCATTTTAAGAACGTGGTTTATCAACATCTTTCAGAAAAAAAATGCAGTCAAAACTGCAAGGCAAACAGACTGTCAGGAAACATTAGGTTATGTGCGCCAATCTGGACACAGTCCTATTGTCACTGGAAGAAAGAAAATCCCAATTTCCCTCCAAGACGAATATTTGGTATACATTGATTCAGAGGAACCAGAATGAGACCAAACTCTGAGACTTCTGCCTTAATTATGATATTTGCTATATCAGAAATCAAAATAAAATTAGAACAGAAACAGTGCTTGGTATCAAGGCTATTTACCAAAAACTTAATCACAGAAAACAGGGTCTCTAAGAAGGAGGAATTTAATTGATCCAAGTGTTCTGATTTGTACTGGATAAGGACCTAGAGGTATATAAACATTGTAGATACTCCCTGGTGAGAAAGAGAGAACCTAACTCAGCCTAAACAACGTTGTGACTTAGAGATTCTCTCTGCCTGTGCTTTTGGATGAATTGTGTGCAGTGTATGCACACCTGGCATGCAGAGACTGAGCTTCCTGAGGAAGGGAGCCACTGAAGAAGCAGAAGGACCCATTGAAAACATTACTGTCCTGTTTATTGGCCAAAGAATTGAAAAATGCTGATAATGTCTTTTTCAGAGTGTTTCATTCATTGTAATGGATTCAAACCCTCTATGCTACTGACTAGCTTAACATCCTTTGACTTCCCAGCTGCACAGTGGGAAGCTTCCCAGCTTCCCAGTTTCAAAACGAATATTTTAGATTCTGATGGTTAGAGTCACCAAGGTGCCTGCTGCTTTCTTCTCTCTTTCACTCCCTCCTTCCCCATCTCTCTTTTGCAACATTTCCCTGATGCTCCTGAGTGCAAAACTGAGTCCTTAGACCTTGCAGCTACATCTTCAAAGAGCAGGAGAGGGGAGAGGAAGAGCACAGAAGAGAAGCAGGATGAGAATTGCACCCCACTCATCTGCTCCAGCTCATTTTCATTTTTCCTTGCCTTAGTTTCCTGCGTGTTGGAGAAACATTCCCAGGCATCAAACCTTTATCTCCTGATACAGAATTTAATCACCTGAATTTACCTATGAATTCTACCACTAAATAGAAGGTGATCTACCCGAGGTCTTTTTATTTTTGGCACTTCTCTGATGGGACTGGTGATGCCACACTTGCTCTAGAAGCAAAATACTCACAGGGTTTTCTGCTCTCAAGGTTATCCCCCAGCCACTGCTGTGTATTCCACCACTCACACTGAGTTTAATTCCATTCCACTTTGAGCTAAGACTCGAAGTTTTAGTGCCCCATCAGGGCTTACTATCAGTGAAATAAAAATCTTCAAGAGGAATGGGCACAGCAGTCAGAACTACACAGAGGAAAACATGCAGAGAGCATTGCTGGGTACACCCATCCAAGAACAGGGGGCCATGGCCTAACTTGTCAAATAAACAACAGCTCAGGTCAGTTTGCAGTCAGGAGAGAAATCTCTGATAGAGCAATCTGAGGTTTTGCAAAGCTGGTAGACAAAATGCTGCTCTCCCTTTCCATTCATCTCCAAATCAGCGTTCCATGGCTCTCAGCGCAGGTATCAGAAGCAAAGTGTTCTGTGAAGTGATCCTTTGGCTGAGAGCCAAAACCTCCTAAGTGCTATTCTTACAAATGCATTATGGCAAGCTGGGCTTTTAGGCAAATCATGAATCCCAACCACATCACTCTCCCTATTTGCAAAACTGGGAAATAAAAGGCACTTCCAGATTTTTGCAGGGTTCTTTGAAATCCATGCCTTGAGAGGTTTGTAAGAGCATTTGATAGTAATGATTACTATTGTTAGTTAACTCATAGGACAACTGAGAACAGCCACTAGTTAATATTTAAAGGCATCATGAATTGTGTTTATCTCCAGGGCATGAGTTAAAGGGTATCTTTGACCTTCTGTCAGCGCTTGTTATAGAGGAGAATATTTCAAATAATATCTGGCAGATAATAGTTGTGTCTTGGCCATTTTCCAGTATAAACACTTGCATTTCACTCTTTAAAATTCAGTGAATTATGTTATTCTTCAGTACATGCTTCATATTATTGTAGGATGATTTTGAAAAATGTAATTGCTGTTCTTGATATCTTTTACTTACATTTGATAGTGGTGTAGGGTCAAAATCTGCTCTCCATGCCCATACAACTCCAGGAATATGCACATGAAAAGCAGTGGAGTTTCCTGGTTGTAATCAAAATCATAATTTGTTAAACTGAAATGGAATTCTATGGTCTTACAAACGAGCATAAAAGGGGGAAGGGAGCACAGATTGGAAGAGCGACCAATAAGACCTTCTGAAGGACAGGACAGCACAGAGTGCCTTGAGCTTTATGACCACAGTTCTACATGCAGGGAACAGCCTCCTGTGAGCACCCCTGGAAGGGGATGGGTGCTCATTCTGGGGCCTCTCCTTTCAGAGAATAGAATTCTTAAGGACTTGAAGATCATCAAGTCCAACAATCAACCCAGCGCCACCACCATCTACTTAGGTTTTTGAAAACATGGTGATTCCATCACCTCCCTTGGCAGCTTGCTCCAAAGCTGGACAACCCTTCCATGAAGAATTTTTCCTAAAACACAATCTAAACCTTCCTTGGTACAACTTATGGGCATTTCCTCCTCACCTGCCACCTGAAAAAGGCAACAGCAGCATTTTTGCGGCATCCCCTCAAACACAAGCAGAAGCTCTTTCACTCCCCACTCCTTGAGATACTTCAGGAGATCAGATAGGGAATCCCAGAATCATTTTGGTTAGAAAAGTTTCCAACCTGTGCCCCATGCCCACCTTGTCCCCAGCCCAGAGCCCTGAGTGTCACCTCCAGCCCTTCCTGGGACACCTCCAGGCATGGGCACTCCAGAGCTCCCTGGGCAGCCCCTGCCAAGGCCTGAGCAGCCTTTCCATGCAGAAATTCCTCCTGGTGTCCACCCTGAGCCTGCCCTGGCCCAGCCTGAGGCCATTTCCCCTTGGCCTGTCCCTGTTCCCTGGGAGCAGAGCCCGACCCCCCCTGGCTGTCCCCTCCTGGCAGGGACTTGTGCAGAGCCACAAGGTCCCCCCTGAGCCTCCTTTGCTCCAGGCTGAGCCCCTTCCCAGCTCCCTCAGCCCCTCCTGGGGCTCCATTCCCTTCCCAGCTCCGTTCCCTTCCCTGGATACGTGCCACCCCAGGGCTGGCACAGCCCAGTTGCCACTGGCCTCTGGCACTGCTGGCTTTGTGCCCAGCCCTGTCACCAGCACCCCCAGGGCCTTTGCCACCAGCAGCTTTCCAGCCCCTCTTTGCCAGCCTGTGTTTAGCAATGGCCCAGTCCTACCCCAGCCTCATCAGAGTGACCTGAACGTGCTCTCAGTTAAGCTCACACTGCCAGGGACAACAGGCAGTTCTTGTGTGCATAACATCATGGAATGACTCTTCTTCAAAAAACAGCTGTTGTCTGATTATCTTTGAAAGCTCTGATTTTAGCAATAATATCACATGCTGCCTGTACAAGGGGATGTTCAGGGGTAAGCAGGGCTCACCTGCTCGCTCTCCCCCCGCAGTGGGGAGGGTGCAAGGGAAGCAATACGAGCTGTACGGAGATGTGTTTCATCACCCAGGAAGCCATCAAGGAACAGTTCTGGAAGATGAGACCATATGTGAGCTATGACAGTGTGATGTATGAGTCATGTTGCTGAAATCAACTCTTGGATTCCACAGTGCCATTTGAAGGGACAAAACCATTATTTTCTTTAGCCATTCAAGCAAGGGGAACACACAAACTCAATTGCCAGCACAGCTACCAGAAGGATATTGTGTATTCCTTTCACTATTCAAGACATTGCTCTAGTGCCTTATTCATAGGAAATTCAGCATCTCTTTTGAAAAAAAGCAAAACAATTACTTTGTCTCCATTTTCATTTGGAAGGAGTCCAAATTAAGCTATTATGATAGATAAATGAGATAATGAGAGCTGCATGCAATTTACAGTAAAAAAAAATGAACAAGCAGAATGACCTCTCAAATGTTTGCATTTTTCTTTTTTGAACTTACTGAAAATTTAATGTTCTAGGTAGCAAAGTCAAGTTTCATATTCAGCTTTCCTGTTAATGTCAACATGCACATGACAGGTTCCAACTAAGCAGAAAAATAGGACATTAGGATGCCAACCTAGCATTCCATTATTATCAAGAATAAATGAACTCAAGTTACACAGAGGTTCTATATTAACTGTTTCCAGCATACACTTCTATGTACAGTTCTGTCTCACAGGAATGTCTCTGTCTGGCAAATATTAGGTGTTCTGGCGGTGGAAAAAAAAGTCTGAGAGCCTTTTCTTTTTCAGAATAATAATTGTGATACTATAATTGTGAACAGATATTTGAGGTACTGATGCAAACATGGGATCCTGGACCTACATTCCCAAACCTTTGGAGCAGTAAAGTCCTCAAGCTCCCAGCAAAGGTCGTCCTCAGTTTTGCAGCTTCAGGCTTTTAATCCCAAGTAAGCCAATCAGATTCATATAAAGTGATGAACATATTATGTTAATGAGCATAATTATGCTAATTAACATTCCTTCAAGGAATCCTCCTTCTTAATTCATTATTCAGATAGTATCATCTGAGACCAATAGAAATGTTTTGAAAGACTCAATTAACCCCTCTGAGGCAGTCCCAGGCCTCAATAAATTGGCTTTCAATGCCACCTTTCCTGTGGATTCCCAGAGCTGCACTGGCCTATGGTCATTGTTTCACTTGGAATTCTCTGCCTTTTTCAGATTCTTAATTTTATTTCTGACAGGGACTTCAGCCTCAACTGGAAAAAAGAAACAAACCACAAGGATCCACCAAAAATACAAAAAACCAAACTAAACCCACAACCTACAGGAAAGCTCTATAATCATGTTTTATTTGAGAAACCCTCTGTGTTTCTTTGCAAGAACCAATATCTTGATTCAGTGATGGGGCATTGGTTCTGCAGACTGTCCCAGAGGAATCATCTCCTGAACAAGAAGGGGAAAGCACTAAAATAGCAGGAAAGCTGCCAGAGTCTGCCTGCACAGGGCTGGAGTGGTGTGGCTGCCCTGGACTGGCACTATCCTGACCAGTGGATGCTGGATTCCATAGCAAAAGGATTACCTGTTACAGATATTCTCTATCAGACAGCTCCTGATCCAACATGATCACACCCATTCCTAAGCTTCTGCCTTCCCTCTGGTGCATTATTGCACACCCAGTATCATGCACAAATTATTTAAGCACTACATGCATTTAAATCCATTTATGCGCTGGTATTAATAGCAAAATTTATACCAGTGGATATAAAACATCATCTCTGCAGTAAATTCAAGGCCACATCACTTCAGCTTGGCAGCTGTGGCAGTACAGGGTTTAAAAAGATACACCTAAAGAGGGACTTTTCTCCTGATGAAATACAGAAATGGTTCTGTTTTCTCCACAATAAATCTCTGCTGTAAAGTTTGGCTTCTTTACTCTCTGTAATCAGCACTGCCCCACCAGTGGGTTTTTAATATGCTTTATTGGCTTAATATGCCTGAACATTTGTGTGTAGGAAGGCTGGGAGTGTCAGCCCAGGCTCAGCTGCAGTGAGAGCAGAGCTCTGCAGCCCCCTGGGTTCAGGGGTGGCATCTGATGGCATGGGAATCACAGAGTCACCAGATAATTAAGGTTGGAGAAGACCTCCAAGACAACAAACCCCACCTTTCACTAAACACCATCACAAAGTGCCAAGTCTATGAATTTCTTGAACACCTCCAGGGGTGATGACTGCACTGCTTTCCTGGGCAGCCCATTCCAATGTTTAACCACTCCTCCAATGAAGAACATTGTCCTCATACCCAAACTGAATTTCCCCTGGCACAGCTTGAGGCCATTTTCCTTTTCTACCATGTCTAGCAGCCTGGGAGGAGAGGCTGACTCCCACCTGACTCCATCCTCCTTTCAGAGAGTTGTAGAGAATAAAAAGGCCCCTCCTGAGTCTCCTTTTTCTCCAGGCTAAACAGCCCCAGCTCCTGCAGCTGCTCCTCCCAGGACTCACATTCCAGAAGTTCGGGGTCTGGGGCTCTCCTCTCACCACTGTGCCATTACTGCACTCCATCAAAGCTGGGACACATGGAGCTCTCTGCAGTGACCTGTGAGCTCCCTCAGAGGCCACAGCACTGACTGATTTATGATGATTGACAACTGCCAGTGATTATGAAAATTGGTAGCCAGTGCAGCATGTATTACTCATGCCTGCACAGCAGGGCACGGAGAAATCATTTTTCTCTTTAGTATTCCTAAAGGTTTACTGTTCTTAGCTTTGTTCAAAGAAACTGAAGGCCCTAGGAAAGTGATGCAGATGTATAAACAGGTCAGACATCATGTCA
This sequence comes from Geospiza fortis, assembly GCF_000277835.1. Lineage (NCBI taxonomy): Eukaryota > Metazoa > Chordata > Aves > Passeriformes > Thraupidae > Geospiza > Geospiza fortis. The sequence goes on from NW_005054519.1 coordinate 265,466, forward strand.
AGCTGTTTTAAAAATGTCACTCTCTTAGTTGCCACAAGGTTCTGACTAAATATGTAAGAGAAAACAAATGAGTCTGAAAATCTGTTTAGTAGTTTAGAAAATGGGATCTGGGATTGCTTTAAACAAGGTCATAAAGACCTTTCAGCCCTTCCCTTTTTCTTTTTCTTTTTTTTTTTTTTAATATATTGACGGGCTTGATGGTGCGCTGCAGACAAATATCTACATGCTGCACATAATGAAACCGTGTCGTTGCTTCATCTGGACAAACTCCCAGTGCAATTGCAACCGAAGTAAAACATCTCTGAGCCTGTGAAGAAGTGTCAAAACAAGAAATAGAACAGCACAGACCTGAGATGTTTTCCATTTGCAGACCTTCATATAGGTGTCTTTTTTCATACCCTTAGCCGTATATTGCAAAGCATAATTTGATGATAGATGTGAAACTGTGTATTAGTTTTTATTTTGACAAATTCATTAAACATCACATAGCTTGAAAAATGAACCAGGAGGCACTAAGCCAGCCTGGGAAGATTGTACTTCATAAACTGAATTGCTCACATGGGCAACATTTTGGTGGAAGTTATAGATTTTCTAGCATATCCCTGATAGATAGCACTAATATAACTTCAATAAAAACTCTGGATATGTCAATATAAAATTTTTTCTAGCATGGAAAGATGTAAGATACTTCAGTTAATAAATTGGAAGACTCCCTATTCCTCACGGAATGCTAACTCACACATGGATTAGAGCAAGTATTGAAGCCATCCAAGGTGCAGCAGGCAGCTCAGGTGGCTTATAAAAATTGCACTAAATTCAGTTATCAATGTACTATAGGCAATAATTGCAATTTGAGATCTAGAATAAGCATTTCTCTATAACATTAGTATTATTCTATTTTTAACCCTTAGATAACACGTTTTTTTCAAAACTGACAGAAGAATAAAAAAGATAAACTGTCTCTGCCACCTACAATTGATGCTCTTTCTCTTTGTCCCCAACATATAACTTTTCACTTACTTCCCTAAGATTTATTGGCTCTTTTTTAATTTCCTACTGCTTCCAAATTGATCTGAGGTATGAGGAGCACAGGCAGGTTTCTTGTTTTGGAAGAAAAGCAGACACAGGACTCAGAGGGCTGCCAGAGCATGAGGTAAAGTTGTACATTTGCACATCTAGAGGTGTACATGTGCATATAAAGAAACATAAACATGAAACATTAGTTTGTGCCAAAGTTTAAATTCTACACCAATTTCTGCATCTTCCAAACCATGTCCTACCCTAACAGGATGCACAAAAAGGGACTGGAAAGAGCTGCCTGGTTGTTTTTGCACATTCAATCACCAGTGATTTTAAATAGAGAGGAGACAGAGAAATTCACAAGTGTTTGAATGATGACAGTTTTGAAAAGTGAAATAAAAGGCACTTTAAAGGCCCAAAAGACTGTGACTGAGAGAAAGCAGTGTTCATTGCCAGCTTTCATGTTCTTCAATTGCAGACTCCTGTATTTAAATGTTGCACCAGCACAGGGGGTTCATTTATCTATCACAGGCACCTCTTTGTACTTCTACCTGGTATTTGCCTTTACTCCCACACAGTTACATGATGACATAACGTGAAACATTTTTTCATTTGAGTTACAACTAGAGGAAAACACATTTAAAGTCTTCAGCTGAAGAAATCAACAAATTTTCAGTGATCTGAGACAGCTGTTCTGTGTTCAGTGCAGGTAAATGCTCCATATTCATATGAGAATCAACAAGACAATAAATTTGGAAGCCTGCAAAATTATTATTATACTGACATGACTGCACATTCAATCTCTTTACTCTCAAAAGCACAATCTAGGAAAACTATTCTTTCAGTTAAGACAATGGATGATTTTCTTCTTCATGGAAAAAATACCCATAAAGTGCCCCTCCTTTTACTCTCTAAGCTGAAAAAATGCACATATGTAAAAACTTTTGGTTTTGTTGATGGCCAAGTACAGAAGGGGAAGAGAGTGTTATATCCACAATATACTTAAATGAAAGATTTTCCATTCCACAATATGGAAGATTTTCTCTTCTGTGAACAAGTGCAGAAATTTTCCTAATTAATTCATTGGAATATAGGGCATAAATTCCCTTATTTTTTTTCTTGCAACAAATATGTGATTAATCTAATATCCATGCTGCATATTCTTCCTGAGTGATGATTTCACTTCTGAAAAGTGATGAACGAAGCAGCCAAAAATCAGCAGATGATACTATCACTACAACTGGTTTCCAGAGAAATATCTGTGGTTAGAGAAGAATTCCCACACTGGGGATCAAATCCAGAATTTAAACTGAATTACTGAAGTACCTATAGACATTTTGTCTTAGACTGGCAGAAATTCCATCCTGTACAGAAATAGTAATTTGCATCCTGAGTAAGTGGTGCAGAGTTCTCACCACAAGCAAAAAAGCAAAACTATTTTAATCCTAAAATCTTTAGATCAATAAGGCATGTTTTTACATGCTCTGTATGTTTCTTTGCTTTCAAGAAAAGATGTCATTTGGGAGCTAAAAGCTCTTCTGGAGGTGAAGTGCTCATCAAAATGAGGGTGCTACAGCCAGGAATGTGCAGAAGGATATTTTGGTATCAAAGCTGCTAAACCCACTCAGCAGCTTGCCTTGGTTTGCCCCCTGACCAGAGAAGAAAGTCAGGTCCCTCTATTCTTACCTCAGTCCTGTCCCCAAGAGCAAAGCCTCTTGTGAGGGTCCAGCCTCATTGTTCACCAGCCATGATGCACTGGAATGCTACATCAGATCGGTAGAGGTTAATAAAATTTGAACTGCTTAGAGATCTGACGAGGCAGAGAAGGGCTCTTCAATCTCTGAATCTCCTTTCATTACTGTTACACTCTGGCAGAGCCTCCCCCACAAGTCAGAGGAAGCAATTTTGGCAGGTGAACAAGCTGCAGGGATGACCTGAACCTTGTCCACAACAGATGAGAAAATATGACATATTGCTCGAATGTCTGAAAGGTTTTCAAGGCTGGTGGAGAGCAAATACCAGTGGAAATGGAAGTTTGAAGGCTGGGCAGAGGGTAGGTCCAAGAGACCAAAAATCATCAAGAGTAGGACTCACTGTACAGACACACTGGAAATTGTGCTCCATAGGAACAGCAACTTAAATGAGATCTGTGTTTTATATGAAAGAAATGTGTATGTGTATTACACAGGTGTATCTCACAGGTGTATCTCCTGCTATCCAGTAATGGCAGCAGAAGCAGACAATCCTGCCTGTGAGCACTTCCATGGTGCCAAAGCTGTACTTCACACAAAAGACATGAGTTTCTACGGTACCTTACTGGGCTAAAACTTTGCCTGTTGTAATGTGAAGAAAGCTGGCACCAACTTAAAATTTAATTTCAAATTGATTCAAAAATAGTCCAATTCAGACTTTAAGAGCAGTACTCTGAAATTAAATTTATTGGCCTGACTAGCAAAGACATAATATGATCAAATATACTCCCCAGCTTTAAAACTTATACAAATTATTTTGGACACTGCAACAGTTAAAAATTTATGCATAGAAAAGGAATAATGCTGCCGAATGTTTAATGCTATTCATTTCCCAGCACTGCCTAGGAGTAAGCAGGAGTGACACATTCCTTTCTGATGATGGGCTGTGAGGAAGATCTCTCAGATCTGGGGCTTCTCATGATGTCTCAGGTTTGAGCTTTTATATTTTTCAGATTCTGTGCTGCTTTACTGTGTAGTTCTGAGCTTCATATCTGAGGATGGTGAGCTCTGAGCACAGAGCAGGGAGACAAAACAATTCCTGCTCCAGCTGGGCACCAAGGACAAATGATCCAAATCTCAGCCCCAAGAGCACAAACACCGTGGGCTGCAGAGAGAAAAACAAGCAGGGTGGGACTGCAGGGGCTAAAGCTGGAATGGGACAATGAACTGCAAGATGCGAATGGAGCAGAACTGATCACAGTGACAGACCCCATGCCTGGTTGTGCATTTTGGGACCATTTTGGTTCATCTTGGGTGCAGCCCTGGCTGGGCTCTTGTGCTGCCCAAGGTGGATCCATGGAGGAGATCCTTTTAATAAATCCTTACTTTTTTCTTTAGCTTTGTCTTGTCTCAGCCTTCCCCAGGCATCACTCTCCCAGCCCTTCTCATCAGCCTGAGTGCAGCTGCCCACTGGCATATGGTGCACTGGGGTGGGAAAGCACTTGTGCAAAACTGGAATGAAGTGGGGGTTTACGTGATGCATTTCCTTCAGCAGAAGTGGAAGCTGTACTGTACCAGACAGATAATGATCTCTAAACACATTCATTGCCTTAAAGGCTTTCCTTGATTTTAGCTCTGCTGTGATTTTTTCTTATCATATCTCCTCATCACAATAAAAACATCTAAGAACAATGCATAAAAAAGGGGGACATTTAAGTTTTCATCTATAGAGAAGTGTATTTTTTGGGGCTGTGGGAATATCATCCTTGGATTGTTTTATCACTGTATCTTTACTTACACAGAATCTAATTGATTTAGGTCAGATATTGGGAATTAGAAATTGTTCCCTGGCAGGGTGGGCAGGCCCTGGCACAGGGTGCCCAGAGCAGCTGGGGCTGCCCCTGGATCCCTGGCAGTGCCCAAGGTCAGGCTGGACACTGGGGCTGGGAGCACCTGGGACAGTGGGAGGTGTCCCTGCCGTGGCAGGGGTGGGATGGATTTTAAGGTCCCTTCCAACCCAGGTTATTCTATGATGGTTATTTAATTTTCAAATCCAGGGCAGAATAGACCTGCCTAATAAACTTAAACCACATTATCATATATTTTAGATTTAGAGAAAAACAAAGCTGAATATATGAATAAGGCCTCTGCTGATGTGTTTTAAAATTTCCTCAGGCATTCTTCAAAATGATGGTCAGCATGTTGATTCTGACTAAATGGAGCTGAAAATCAGATTTTCTCAATATACCACATCAGTATACACATCTGCTGATCAGTGTTAATTGGTCCTATATTTTCCAATTTGTAATCTGTGTATGTTTTATGGCGATGTAAGTAGCAATACATTAACATATATAATGTCTCTTTGGAAAGCTTCTGCTGAGCAAGTGACCAATAAATTGCTGTTAATGCAAACATTAATCAAACTGAATGCCAGTATGGAAAAAGTATCCAGTTGAGAGAGAAAATCACCTTTGTACTGTGTATTTTGCTGTTGAGCTGTAGCTAAATAAGACTATGATATTTTCTGAAATTCAATTACAAAGAAAATATACTTGGTTTAGCATATTTTATGCCACCTTGAAGAGCTAATCACTTCACCATTGGTATTAATGCACACCAGTCTGTCTACAATCCTGAAATAAATGTCTATCCATTGACTGAAGGAATTAAAAAAAAAAAAAAGGAGGAAGAATTTGCATAAATTAGTATGAAATTATTTAATCTGAGAAAGAAAAGGTCAGCATATAATGCCAGACAGCAATGAGTACTTCAAATAAGTGTAATGACCTATATTTGGCCTAAACAAGCTATTGTCTGAGCAGAAATGTTCATTATTGTGAACGAATGAGAGACTACAGTTAGGGCATGTAAATGGTAATAAAGATATAACATGCAGTCTGTTGTCATGAAGAGAGAAAGCATTTAAATTATAGTGCTCCTCTGCACTTCAATAACACTTTTTTTTTGTTTCTCACCATTAAAAATTTCTCTTATTCTTATAGGAATTGCCTTTCCTCAAAAAAAAATCCCAGCCATTGATAAAAGTGAGGCTAAACCAGAGTCTTTTATGAACTTCCCAAGGTAGGATTATAGATATAGAAACTGAACATTTCCTCAGAATAAATATTTAAGTTTGGTTGAGACAAGAAGCATTGGTGAGCCACTCCCAGAGAGGCCAATTGGAACACTGTGATTTCTCAGATCACAAATACAAGTGAAATCTAAAATGAGAGAAAGCATTACATCAAATAATGCTAAAGGAGTGAGAAGAATTAAAACTTAGTTATTGATGAAGCTTGCTCATATTCCTTTCTTTAAGGATGTCGAGGGGTGTACACAGAAACATGCTCAATCCAAAACATCCTCCCAAAAGTAAGTGGAACAGAGATACCTTTGAGCTTCCATGGGCTGATCAGAAGGACCCAGACCCCAAAGGAGAAGCAATGGTGCTGGGGACACCTGGAGGACCACGGTGTGTCAGACAATGCCCTTTTTTGATCCAGAGATGGGCAACTGAGAGGTGTTTTAAAAACTTTTATTCCATTTTCAGTCTCATGAGAAGGGTGAGAGACAACACAGATGTTATAATTCACACCATCACAATCAGAAGTCAACTATTTCCTAATTACAATACATTATAAGCATTTCTTGGCCTATCAGCTTTTGCTGCACCATGCTGCAAATGCCTTAAAGCCAAACATCTAAAATTACCCTTCATGGGTCCCACTACAATGCATCTTTCATAGTTTTGTTTCTCCAAAGTATCTAGCTTTATTTGCAAGGCCATCCTTTGAAACTTGTTTCTAGTTCCATTTCTCTCTCAACAATATCTGTCGTGTCCCACGGCATCTCTAAGTCAGCATTTCTTATCTCCAAGTTTTCATACAGATGCACACACTGTGTGAGCCTTCTGTCAGGCCCTGAGAACTCTCTCCAAATCCATTTCCCACAAGGATGAGCTGCCAGAGACAGGGAGCTGAGGGATGGAAGGAGGGGAGGCAGGAGGGATGTGCAGCCCTGACAGCAATGGAGCATCACTCAGGAGCTGCACAGCCACAACAGCTCAGAGCAGCCTGGAGAAGCAGCTGAGAGGGGAGAGGAGACACAGACAGAGTGTGAATTTATGCAAACTTTAGGCTGGAAGCAAAGCAGCAGAGCTGAGGTCTTAAAACAAAGGGAGATAAGTTGTCAGAGCCTGGAAGTCCCAGTCTGTCAGGCCTAAGTGGTCACCAAGAGAAACACAGAATGGGACATCTGGGCTTTGGCTGCTTTTTCTGTTCTTGTTTGCTTTCTAGATACTGAGCACTGGGGAGGCTGGAGAGTGAGGCTTGTTTTATGGCATTACATTTATTTTCTTTCTCAAAAGGGCCATTGCTCAAGCAGATCCTGCACTAGAGAAAACATGCAAAGTTTTTGCAGGAGCACACACAAAGGTACGTGGAACTTTTTCTCACTGTTAAGGAATGAAGGAAATAGTTTATGAGGGAGCTGATTGTCAAAAAAGGATGTCTGCCTTTTGTAAAAGAAGCAGTGGCTCATTTCTTAACTGAGATTCTAAGGATGTTGGTCTCCTGATCAAAATGGCCACTTGTTTCTGTACTACTTCTCACTATTTCCTTTTAGGCTTTTCTGAATAATTTATTTTGACTGATATTGGTTTAATTGCAGTTATAACCACCACAGGAAAACTAAAACACAATGACCTTTTAAATTGGCATTATTTACTGAAAAGAAAGAGGAAACATTATTTCTCTCTGCAGCAAAGCCAGTAAAAGCTCAGGAGGTTTTGGTGTTGCTTTTAGTACAATTGCAAAGATTTCATGAGTAGGGAACTATAATTACCATCAAGTACAGCTTTGACCTTAAGAAATACCTCAAAGGACAATTAGGTTCAGTTCTGAAGGGTTTTATCTTTAACTTTCATGTTGAATAAAACCATTTTCTTTCCACAGTCCAAACTTCATTATGTGCCAAACATGAGCATGGTATTTTTGGCTGCAGTGAAGCACCAGAAGGTTCTGGCTGCTTTAGCATGTGCATAATCACCTTCAGATCATGCAACCTTTATAAGTTTTCCTCTGCTGACTCCCTTCTAATGGATCTTTAAAGACATTTGTGGTATCATCCTTTGCTGTTGCAAATTGCTTGTACCTATTGTGGATGAATAAACCTCCCAGAAGTTATCAGAACAATTATCTCTGTGGGGATTTGGTTGTTTTCATTAATACATGTTATACTTGCTTCCAGACATTAAAGCAATGGAGCTCTGATGAGGTAAAATTAGGCCTGAGAAAAGTAAAATTCAACCTTAGCAGCAAATGACAGTAAAACTACTAAACACAGAACCAGTATTGGGTTATTTGACAATGTTTTGTAAGCAAGACAGAGGAATCATTTCTCTAGACCTGCCACAGCAGGGATCAAATAGCAGGAAAAAATCCCCTCCCCCCCCACCCCCAAAAATATATATATTGCTTTGGAAGTTCTTTGGGGTTTGATTTTGGTTTTTCACACCATATTTTTCACACTATATTCACAGTATATTTTTTCCTCTCAAAATCTGTCCCTCTGTCAATGAACAAAGCACATTTCTTTTGAAAGATTTTTTCACTCTTT
>NW_005054519.1:273805-274206 GCF_000277835.1 Geospiza fortis
ACGGCTATTGTCTAGAAAAAACCCCAGAAGATGGTTATTATCCAAACAAAACCAAAGCTGTTTTCATTGCACTGTGAATTAAGTCCTTGACCTACAGAACTTTCTTCATATCTATAAAAACCTTAAACTTTCCCTATGCTCAAAATACAGTTTTCCTTTTGTTGCCTTCTGCCTTAAGGCAGCTCTTTATGTTTACTTGTATTCTGACCCTTGTCCCATTTAGAAGTTTTAATAGATAAAGAAATCTGAAATCTGCCAAAAAAATTTTAAAAATAACCTGAAATCTTGATCAAAAGACTTTTTAAAATGGATATCACAAAAAGAATTGTTTTTTTAGAAAGTAAAGCAGTATTTTATTCGCCAGAAATCAAAGCATTAGTTACCTAATTCTCTTCAGCAGG
>NW_005054519.1:274216-297384 GCF_000277835.1 Geospiza fortis
ATTTAAATGTGTAAACATTTCTGCAAACCCAGGCCTTAGACAAAGATGGATAATCCCATAATGTGAATGGTGGTGTATATTTTTCCCTGTAATTTAATTTTTCCCTTGTTATCCCTTATTCTCTGCCTCCCCTATTCCCTCCATGCTTTTTACAATTCCTTTGCTAGTAAACAAACAGCTCACTCTTCTAATTCCTTGACTTCAGTGTGCCACAAATCAGCCAAAGAATTAAAGTTTTACAAGTGCAAAGTAGAGGATGGGCTGCCAGATCCAGCTCTTGCTGAGGACTGGGAGCTCCTGGCACACAAATTTTGGGGGATTTATTCTGGATTAACCTCAGGCAGGTTCTTTGGTTTGGGAAGAGCTCAGCTGGTTGAAGCTGAGCTGGTTGGAATCCAGTTCAATTGTTCTGAGGTGACCAAGTGTTAATTTGTCATGTTCCAGGATGGAGGGACAGGAGGAACATGGATGGGAGGGATGTTACAGGCTGGCACACCTATAAAATAGAGGTTAAAAAAACCTCTACAGCAAGACCTCTGGAAATGTCAATAGCTGCTCATGAAAGCCATGTTTCAATTTCTAGAGCTATCACAATGAGGTTTAACCCTTTAAGCATGAGAAAAGTTGTCTGAAGCAGAAAGGTAACGAGTTTTGGGGTTTTTTTTCCCTCCAAATGTGGAATATGCTCAGGAGAAGCTGAAACTGAACTCCCAGCTAGAACTCTGCTGCAGATTGCAAAGCTACCTAAATCAGAGGGACAGTGTGACCAGGAGCTGAAAATGTCAGAACAAACTCCTTTAAAATACAAAATAATCTCTCATGCTCTCCAGATCATTACTGTTCTGTAATTGTAAAGAGAGTTGAAGACTGCACAAGGATATTTTAGGCGTTCCTTACCCTCATATATGTCCACATTTTTAGTTATTGCAACTTTTTCTTATTTATTCACTGTGTTTATTTTAAAGTTCCTTGGTGTAGAACAACTTCTTGGCCTAGAATCTTAACCAAATCTTTCTTTATATTGTGCCATTTGCATTTTTTCATTATTTTGTATTATGAGTAACCTGTGTAATTCATTCTGTGAAAAGGGTTGTTTTTTACTTTTTCTCTAAAGAAATTAGACCTACTTTTTGGATCATTAAGTAGTGCATAATCTTCAAATGGGACATTAAAAACTGTAATCAGTGACATCACCATGACAACCGATTAAGAAATGTCTAGAGAAGCCTCTGGAAATGTAATTTTTTAATATAATACATTTAAATGAGTTCATCAGAACAAAGCACCCTAAGTAGATTTATTGTGCACTGAATATCTAGAAACAATTTGGCTATATAGCTAACACAAAAAATCTTGTCAATGTGACTTCAATGGATTGGGGATTGGCATTAAAATTCTCCCTGTGATGTCAGTGGTGAGGGGAAGAAGCATCAGAAGGAAAAAAAAAAGTGTTCTTGCACCAATAGACAAATCTTTACTTCTTTAATAAGTTTTTTAGTCTTGCTACATCATGAGTTATTGTTTTTCAGTGTATTCTTCTTCCTGTGTTGTTTACAAGGTCCACCAACATGTAGGTGCATATTACACCAGGTAAGGGACTCTACAAATGAGACATTGCTGAAATTCTTACTGTGTTTTCAGCCCTTGGTTATGATGATTTTTTGCCCATTGTCCTGCCTGCTCTAATGAATGAAATTGGAAGCAGCAGAAACCTCATTATTGCACACAGCAACAGTAAAATATAAATAAATTATGCCATAAAATGCCTACCTGCAATATATGGTGCTACAAGGTTACATAAATTATATGCTCAGTAGTTGAGGAAAAGGCACTCATGAGAGCAACCCCCAAACAAAATAATGCATTTAAATTTATTGCAAAAGCTTAAAAAGAAGGGGAAAAAAGTACTTTTACAGATAATCTGCTTGAAGAGATTAGTTATACTTCACAAGAGTAAACTACTCAATACACTCTGTGTAAAACTCCTGCCTTGTCCTCCAAACAGCTAAAAAACCAGCAGAATTTCTTCTGCTCTCTTCCATTTTCCAACCTGTCGATTCAAGTTATGGCTTGTTCTTGTCTTTTATGGTCCTGTCTCCTGCTCCTGCCTGCTGGGTTTATGATGCCCTTTTCCAGATGAGATCTTGAGTTAGTTATGGCTGCTGCAAGCAAGGAATAAAGCATTTCCAAAATCCTGTCTGGGGGTGAGTGGTGTGGTTGCCTGATTGAGGCAGGGAGGTGTTTGGAGCTTTCCCCAGGACACAGAGCTTTTTCTTACACGGATTTGTCCTTTTCCTACTGCAAGGAGTTCATGGTTGGGGCAGATCTGCTCTGCCTGCAGGATGTGGGGCTGTGATGTTTCACATCAGCTGCAAATCTGCCCCATAAACCATTCTGTTTATTCATGCTGTCTATTAATGTCCTAAACCATCTCAAAGGTCTACTTAGCAATGAAAAACAAACAAAAAAAAATGAGATCTATGTACTAGAAACATCTTTGTTTCAGAAGAAGTCTCCTGAAGATTGTGGATGGAGGTTGTTTAGGAAAGAATTTTGCCTGGGAAGGATAAAAGAGTCTATTGGCTTTGGGGTGCTTACCCTCAAAGAGCTTTAAAGCACTTGCAGGGAAAGGTTTGAGGCTCCTACTGAAAACGAGGTGTTTAGAATTGATATCAGAACTGAGGCATTCCCAAATCACCAATACCTCCTGAAAATCCAGGCCATTATCCTTACAAAAAGCTGGCTCTCTATTAAACTCCTTGTTATTCTTTTCCTAATGAGACACTTTACCAGCCTGTCATCACCCGCTGTGATTAATTCTCTGCTTGTAAAATTTTAGCTCTCTCTGCTGCTGCTGTTAATGTGCTTTGTACCAAATAAAAATGAAGTTGATGTTTACAAATCCTGTCTGGGGGTTGCTTTAAAAAAGCTCGGCTTTGCCTTACATTAATGAGGCCAAGTGTAGTGATTTTTGTTCTAAATTGTTCTGGATAATTAAACACTGTAACAGACTAGCACGGAAGGTGTGAAACTCATCATTGCTTAAAGAGCTTTAAAATATAATATCTCTGAAAGTATATGCTTTATTACTACCTGCCTGTGCTTCACACACGAGATTGCATGTGTTCTTGTAATCTTAGCAGCATTAGTAAATCTGGGGATAAGCAGGAGAAAACATTTCTAAAAGACAGGATCTATGAGTCTTACAGTTATCTTGGATAAAAACTGACATGAAAATCTGAAATGAAGGAGATGTTTCTAGTACATAGATCTCAGCTGATTTTTTTTCATTGCTAAGTAGATCTTCTAGATGGTCTAGGACATTAATAGACAACATAAATGAGAAATTGTTCTGAATTACACTTTTACTGTTCCATAGTAATGTACTTGCAATTCAAGACTGGATGCCTGAGCATTCTCCTGTATTAAAAGGAACTTCAGAAGCTATTCTGCCTCACAATTTATAAGGCAGAAGGAAGGCAATATCTAATTCATCTAAAAAGCACAGTGGCAGTGTTCAGATTGCAGGCCTCTCAGGAACTAATGCATTTAAAGAGCTTTTATGCTGGAGACAGTTAGCTTTCTCCCTTTTTCATACTAAATAAATTTAATTAAATTAAATAGGATGAAGCCATCTGCTTTCTTTAAATCTTCTACTCTTAAAATCTTCTAATGCCTTGCAAATCTCAAATATCCCAACTTCAGACAGCAGATGGGTCTTGCAAGAATGCAGATTTTTAATCATATTTTTTCTTCAGTTTACTCAGATACACATATTTACTAAAAGAATACACACAATTTTGCATTTTAGCAGTGTGATTGTATGTGTTTGTGTCTACTGTTTCCCCACTGGTGGGTGGCTCTCCATGGGAAATCAAAGTGAGCTCAGCAGAGGATTTCACAGGAGCTCATGAACAGTGGGATCCCTCCTCTCCTTCTTCCCTAAGATCAAGGCAGAAAATCTGGGGTGTGTCTGCATGGGAACAGACAAACACCAGCTCTCTGCCAGCTCCCAGCTCTGTGAATTCAAATAATTGCCACTCCAAATGTCCTGTGGGTTTCTTAGCCTCCAAATTAACGGGCAGCACCCTACCCAAGGCAGGTAAAGATCTACAAGTGCAAACTCCTGAATTCCACTGTGCTCCCTTATAGGAATGTGCCCTCTTTAAAATTGTTTAAAAAAGTAGTTTTGCACTGAAAAAGTTCTGTAAGTTATTGTTGTTGTGTCAAAAAGTTATTAACCTACCTCTATGTTCAAATCATATCTAGCCAGAAATTTGAGGCTTGCCTCGGAAAACACTTCACCAAAGTTAAGACAGAAGATTAGAACCAAATTTAAAAATTATCAGCATACCTACAAATTGTGGACAAAAGTGAGACTTTTTCAGATTATGTTCCTTTCTCCTCTTTCTTTTTAGATGTATAGAAAGGGTGAGATGTAGGAATGTGCTCCCTGTTGATAGAGTAACAAAACTATCCTTTGTCCACTCAAAAAGGAAATAAGCCCAGAAGTTTCTCTCCCCATTTAAGTAAAAAGACACCTCATAGGATCTTGGGGGACTTCACCTCAAACTTAAAGATAGCTAATTGGACAGGAGCAAAAAAGTACTGCCTGAGCAATAAACTAGAAAAAGAAGAGAACAAAGAAACTAATGGCTTTTGTGAGGTGTTTTACCAGGAGTAAGAACCTCTTGCATCTGGCTCAGTTTTTCTCTGTAAATTTTGTTATTTTGCCTTTTAATAAAACTTTTTGTTTCCAACACTGCCACAGCAGCCATCCTGCTGATTTTATGCCTTCTAAGATAGCTGGACTATCTTGGGTGTGAAATAGATCTCAGAGCTTCTGAGACCTGGCTCAAGGAGACCCTTATTTCACTCCCTGGCCACTCATACTGGGCTCACAAGTCTGTTTTAGGATTCCATCATTTGGAGGAATATGTGGAATGCATTTGAGGGTGCATCTCTGTGTTTCATCCATTACAAACTACATCCAGATCTGAAATGAGGACAGAGAGCATGGTTATCAGCACAATGCAGTGCCTGGGTGCTGCCCAGGGTCAGTCACAGGCCTCCTGAATTCACCTGCACTTGTGCTGAGGACAGCAGCAGGACACAGGTCCTACACTGACCAAACTCCATGAGAAGTCAGTTAAAAGAGCCCCTTCAAATGTCCATTGTTCCATTCTGTTTGTTTATTTTTCTGTTCCTGCATTTTCATTAAAATTATTTATCTTTCCTTACTAGAAGCCTGCCACGTTCGTATAATGAATTATCAATGTGAATCCTCTACCAGTTCCTTTTAACATGCATTTAAAAAAGGAAGCCAAATGCTTCTGTGCTATTTTGTTATTTAACAAAGCTAAAATTATTATTTACTGCAAGGGCATATCTTAAGTCATTTGGTGTAGTCAGACTGCTATAACAAATAAACAAATACTCTGAGGAAGCTCTGAACTGTGAGATTTTATCCTGAGAGCAATGCATTTTGTGACCAAACAAGAGAGAGGAGCACAGCAATCAGAGGTTGCTCCTCCTCATGCTCCCTGTGAAACACTGAATATCCAGCTCTGGTTGTGATCCCTGTGGGATGAGCCCAAGTCTGTGGCTCTCTCCAGGCAAAGCAGCAAACAGCATTAATGTTTCAGAAAGGGGAGCAGCAAATATCAGTAGCACTGTAAACCAAGATGACAATTTTGGACAAATGGATGACAGGTCTGCACAGTGTTTTCCTTAAGTTCAGTTATTGCAACTGGCTCCACTGTGTAATACATGAGAGAAACATGTATAAATAATACTAAAATACATTATTACAGGATGCTATCCATTATTTCACAGCACTTATACATTGTAATGTGCATTAGTTCTCACTGTCCTACTCACCACTGCCCTGAATAACTAAGGAGGGAAATGTGTGTTAATCATTTACTGATTACTAATATATTGGTTTTAAGTGGCCATAAGTCTAAAGTGCTTTTACAACTGATCTTACAAGTGAATTTTACAATGAAAGTGTGTTCCTTAAGGTACAGACACGAACCTGATGTAAATTCTATATATCTATATCTTTAACAAAATTTATATGTAGTTCATGGTTAGGAATGTGGGCAACCTTGTAAGAATGAAAATTATATATACCAAAACAAAGGAGCACTGCCCTAGAAGGACTTTTATACAACATATTGTGGGCTTCATGTTAGAGGCACAGCTTTATTTTCCTCCCATAGATGGATTTCCTTCCAAACAACAGACACCATTCAAGCCAACCGCAAAAAATTTTCAAATTACCTAAGCCACAGCTGATTGGGACATTTGATACCTCTAAACCCATATTCAGTGTAAAAATATCTCCTCCCTTCTTGCCAAAGATATACACCAGAATAAAACATGTTAGCAAAGATATAAATGTCAGAAATGTCAATAGGACTCAGATTATATATGCTGGAATTTTCAAGATATCCAAAATGGTTTGGGACCATCTCTAATGAGAAGCAAAATGCAGAGCTTATCTGAGGAATGACAGGGACATTGGCTCTCCTGTGATGTACCTGCAGGTTTTGAGCTGAAATTTGGATTTCTGCCGCTGCAGAATCAAATGAGAAACCTGGTTAGCAGCTACCCCATAGCTTCCATGTACTCCTGGGGTGGAAAACCCTGGTAAGGAAAATTCTCATGCGGGGAACTGCAATCTCGCCTTCTCTCTATCAGACTGTCCATGTGGAATAATAAGATACTGACATAAAATAAGTTTGGGTTTTATAGACTTGTAAATTTTGTAAAAATATTTGTTTTTACTGCAGCAATTTGGAGGGAGATGATGCCACCAGGCCCAGGGGATTGTTCTGTTCTGCTCTGGGGCAGCTCTGGGCACCCCAAGGTACCAAAGAGCCAAAGCAGCTGGAGAGTGTCCAAAGGAGGGAGCTGGGGCTGCACAGGGGGGATTGCTGGGGGCTCTGCAGGGACAGGAGCTGGGTCAATGATCCCCGTGGGTGCCTTCCAACTCAGGATATTCTGTGTCCCATGATGTTTTGAATTGGCACAAATCACCATCAGCAGTACCTTTTCACCAACTGCAGAACCAAATATTAAATCCTCCCCACACCCCTGAGTCACCTGTTCCCACTTGCCTGGAGTTCCTGCAGAGCTGCCTGATTAAGCAGATAAAGATCCAAAACATTTGCTCTGCAGCCACTTCAGACAGGCCAGTCTGTGGTGTTGACTGAGAATTTTCTTTCTACTGACCACACAAAGCCTTTCCATGGAAAATCTGTGCACACAGCAACACTCCTGCTACACAGGGCGCTCCTGACATGATAGAAAAAATTAATTTGCTGTTTTAGACCAAATCTGGGTTTCTTTTTTGCAGCTGAATTTTTCTACAATTCTTTCTCCATTTTCTTTTTCGGTGTGTTCAAAATGATCTCTAGACAAAAGCACCCTTTGGAGAGCAGCATCTGTTCACCATACTAGTTCAGTTAAATATTGCCTGATAAGTAATGAAGCTCATATGTTTTCTACAGATTTCTCTTGAAGCAAACTTTTTTGCTACTTGTATTTGAATTTTCTAAGAGTATTTAGAGTTTTTCTAGGGAAGAATTCTAAAATTAAAAAGAAGAAAGCAAATTATCTATACCACATTTCATTAGCCTGAAAGTCTTATTGAAACAAAAATTCTAAAAGATATTCCCTTTTTTAAATCTACTGATGGATAGCTAAATTAGGTGGAAATACTATTTAGTATTTTGCATGTCTGATAAAATATCAAAATAGAAATTAATTGTTTTAAATGTCCTATCCTCACAGAGCTTTTTTATCTCCAGTTTCTACTTGGGGAAGCTGAGGCAGGAAGTGAATTCCTTTTGCTGGGGGTTACCCCATTAGAATTGGAGCCCTTTAGGCTTTTGTAACCCCTGTGGAGACACGAGCAGGGGCAAAATTGAGATTAAAGACAGGTCCCTGAAGCTCATTCAACAGCATCAAATACCTGCAGCAGCACCAGACTGCAGTTTTTTACATTCACAGTCTTTAAGTATTCTTCTTCACGTGCCTCACAGATCCTAAAAACTGCTCTTTCTGATAGAAAGCTCCTGAAAACAAGAAAGACCTCATACATGAAAAGGAACCTGTTAAAAAACATGAACAAGTTTCTCCAGTAAGTGGAGGGACTGTCTGGCTCAGGGGAAGGTGATTGAATTTCAGAAAGGTTTAAATCTAAGACACCTCCTGAATCCATGGCAGATTCCCCGGGAGTGAAACCCATTACCCTGGTATTTGTGCTGTGGTATGTGAGCTGAATTTGGTGTCTCAATCCAGTGTGTTTGGAGCAGCCACTTGGATCACAAAGTCACTGTGACACCTCTCAGGAACTGGCATTCTTATTGATGGAATCAACAGCATTTAATGGCCATGGAGACTGAACTATCTTTGCTCACACTCCAGGCATAGAGATGAGGCAGGCTGGATGTTTGTGCTGTCACTGACTATACTATCACAGCCCCAAGATAAACAGAGGGATTTCAGCTTTCAAGCCTGTCAATCTGGCATTTTTCACAAGAAGGAAACACACTGAAATAAAGAAGGGAGCAGTGCAGCTCCAAATGACATTAATGCTGATGAGTGGCTGGGAAGGCCATGCTTAATAATAATTTGTTAAAAATAAAAGGCACATGCCAAGTTTTCCATATCCTGATTTTCAGCCTGTTTTAACAGAACCACCTGTATGTGGAGAGGGAGAAAAGACAGCACAAGTATAGGTTGTTAGCACTGCATTGAAATTATACCTGACAGAAATGTAGAAACTCTGCATACAGCAGTTCAAAACCAAAACACAACATGTTTCTGTATTTCAAGCAGCTCAGGCACAACAAGAATCTAACCAGAATAAATGAGGACTAAAAGCACTTCCATGGAGTGATGGCTTCAGTAAAATTAGTCATTATGGATAGGAAACACATTATTTTTTTATTTTCCCATGACAACAAGATTTCTAACTGTTGACAACTTCGTCAGGAAACTTGGTGAGGTTTATTATGACATTTCACAGTCCCTCCATTTTATAAGAAAAATTCAACTGGCTGGCAACATTTTGTGGGAAAGTGAAGAGGAGAAAAAAGGAAAGAACTTTTACAGTAACAACTGCTGTGTGAATATTGGAATGTGGAGACTTGTATTCTTCTGTTGCATAAGCATCTGAAAGTGAGGGCTGTACTTTGACAGGAGAAGAACTTAGGCAGCCTACTTTAATAATTGAAGTGGAAAGAGAAGATCATTCTTTCAGCGCCTGCTTTGCAGCGAGAATATACTGAAGATTTTTCTCTGGAAACAAAGAGAAGATTAACAACTGGAAAAGAGGTTTCCTTAAAAAACTTGCAAGAAAATTTCCACTGTTCCAGCACTTGAACTGAGATACACAAGAGGAATTTTGTAGGAAGTTATGGGATGGAAGGGGAAAGAGCTACTAATCACTTCATCACTTTATCTTCTTCACAGCTCATTGGGACAGTCAGCCTCAAAATATATTTCTTTGCAGTGCTGGTGCAACCACTGAAAACAACCATGCAGAAGTGTTTTAAAAGACTCTTTTCTTTCTGGCTTACTTAAACAACAACACACCAGAAATACCACAGGAGAACATTTATCAAGATTGATACTGCAACCCTCATTTTTGTTGGATGGAGGCAGATTAAGAGAGGAAGTTTCTTTTCATAAGTGAAGTGATAAAACACCGTTGTAAAAGAGGCACTTGTGAACACATTGGCTTTTCTGTCTCATCTTTCCACTGCTCAGCCTTTGACTCGTTTTTGCTTTTCCTTCAACTTATTTGTGCATCTTCTTAAATGGCTACATTTATTTTAGACACTGATAGTAATTTATCTCTAGGAAAAACTAATTATAAAACAATCTTCTAAAATGTATTGGCTTTTAATCAGAGAGTCAATACAATTAATAAAATCGACTCCTCTTCTGCATTTCTGTTGGTTCCACAATAACCAGCATACTTTCTGAGTAAGGAAAGACATTTTGCCCTTACTAATCAGGAATTATTAGTACACCTGTTTGAGTTGCAGGGTTAAATTCCACAGAGTTTTCATGGTGCTCTAAAGGATAAAAAAGACATTAGTAGAAATCAATGGATACTACAGTGCCAAATGATGCACTTTTAAAAAGGTCATTTTATAGTAGGGAGTAAAACTTGCATTTGATCACTTGGTTGTCCTCTGATATATGTCCTCCTTAAAACTCTTATCAGAGCAAAACAAACAGAAACCAGCTCCTAGATGTCACTGGCAGCAAGAAAGTGCACTGGGCAAAAGTTCAGATTCAGGTTCAAGTCCATTCCCTAAAGTCAAAGAAAATCAAAATGTCCATTGCAACTATGGTGCCTTGTTTGATTCACATTAGTGAGGAATTTTTTCCTTTGGTGGAGGTTACTGTATTAGGCATTATATATATATATTAAAAATATATATATCCATATATACACACACACAAACACACATATATATATGTATATACACACACATATATGCACTTTTTTTGTTTCTCTCATTGCTTCCTTGCCATTCACTAGTCATTGCTAGGGGGCAGCCATTGGCACAATTCTCTATTTTAAAATATTGTGTTATACCAATTTATCTTGTCCCTAATACATATCATCTCTCAATTGTTCCTTGAATCCAGAGTTTGAAACTGGATTGAGTGGTGCATTTAAAATACCAACCAAGTACAATTAAAATACCAACCAAGAGACTTACAAATCATCCTTTCTGGTTTTCAGTGGCAAATTACTCATATCTGAAGCAACAATGCAAAACCTGTATTTCAGCTGGCTGCCTTCATAAACTGCTATAGTAATTGCATGTAAGTAAATTAGGGTTTCTGTTGTAAACATCACTAAAATCTACACCATGCTTGTGCTGACAAAGTGCAGCAACAGAACACAATATCCACATTTCCAGATTGCCAGCATCAAAACCTGATAACAATATGTTTCCCTGCCTGGTTGCTCTCTGGAGATAAAATTAAGAAATTGTTCTTGTAACACTGCAGAGGATAGAAAATATTTCTGTTTCATGGGGAATATCTTTACATTCTCATCTGAATAAAGTAAAGCAATCTAAAGCAGTGTACAGACGCATTTAACATGCATGAAAATGGAGGACAGACCTATATTTAAACAGGACACAACAAATGAACAGAACATTGCCATACAAAATATTGCACTCATAGAAAACTCTTAAAAGGATCATATTGAGAGAGAAAAAAAATGGGGTAAAAGAAGAAGAAAAGCAGGCAGAGTTACCTGGGCTAAAAATCCAAAACCCCCCATCCTTTAATTTACACTGTGATATTTTCATAACTCGAGTTCTTCAACTCTACACAAAAGCACACAAGTTAGTGCCAAATCAAGAAAACTGGGCATTTAACATTCCAGAAACATCAGCTGTGCCTTGGTAATCTCTGACCCCCATTTCCTCTTAAAGGGTCATTGGATTAATGGCTTTTATCTCAAGTTTATTGGCTCTTTAGTAACCTTTCTGCTTTATTGGATTATACTTGTATAAGTTTTCTACTACAGCACTATGAGGCTATTAGATATGTGCTGCCAAGAAATGGAAGTCATTCACCAAGAAATGCCATGTCATTTGAATTGTATATTTTGGCCTAAATGTAGACATACTATTTGTTAAATCTATTCTCAGTATACACAGAATATATTTCTTCACTGTTTATCTGTGACATTATTTGGTTTCTACCTTTGTCCGAGCTTCCAAGCTGGCTCAACAATATTCAAGCACAATGCAAAATAAATAATCAATCACTTTGTAGCACCTAGTATCACTAATACTCTTTATTTCAGTGTTCCATCTATATTTTCACTCTCTGTTTTTTGTGTTCACAGCATTTTTCTGTCTGTAGATCCAAAAGCTCCCTTGTAAACTGCACAACAAACCCAGTGCTGCACAAGGCCTGGGAGTGCTCTCTATTTCAGTGCACATTACTGTTACACTCTGTAGTAGCTGGGAATTCACTTAGGCAGTGAATTGTACCCATGCAGATTCGATTCCGAATTCTGAATTTAAATCACCAAAACACTATAGGGTGCAGTTTCATGTCTATGCTTCCTATGTGGGAACCACAAAGAATATTCTGTCTGAAAATATCCAGCAGAGATTTTTATTGAAATGAATGTGATCCTTCTGGGTACAGGCATTCCAGCTTTGTACTTCCTTGCCTTCATACCTCAGCCCATGGATGTGACCAATTAAGCACATAACAGGGCCCAATACTATCCCAATATAGTTATTCTTTTTTTATAAGAGAGCCCATTAAGCACACAGATCCTGGCAGTCAGAGCTGACTGATATTAAATGAGTTTCTCAGGGACTCTGGGATTACAGATCAAGAACCTTCACTAAAGTACCTGATTTGCCACAGACAATGTTGGACCTATGAGAAAAATCCATTGCCAAGTCTTTGATGGAAGCAAAGCAAATTCCAGGAGGGAAGGGTTGACACTGGGCTGGTTCATTGCTGCCATGGCCATTGCTTCAGGGGTCTTCATTTCCAGGCTGGGCTTCATCCTCAAAACAAATCAATTCCCTGAGTACTTAAAGGAATTTCAGTCATCCACTGCCTGCAGTATTATCCAATAATAATCATTACATCTTTCCCATTAAAAAAATTATATATATTACTTATATAGGGGGGGTTAAATTTAAACTCATCCCACATGTTTTTGATCTGACCACTCCCAACTGGGCAGTTTTACAGCCTGAGGAGAAATTGATTCTTTCTCCCCACATCCAGGAGGGTGCCAACACAATTCCCTCCCTACAGGAGAGGCAGAACCTCCACAGGTGATGGGATTCACACAGAATCATTATTTGCTTTCTGAGCACAGTGGCACCAGCACCAGTGGAATCTATAACTCCCACACAGCCACTGCTCCTCAGTGTGCTTGGACCAGGAATCAATGTTCAAATCAACGCAAAAAACACCTCCCAAATGGATGAGAAACAATGTATAACTCCAAGGTTGATCTGGACTATATTTATCCACTTACTGATGGCAGTGTCATGCAAAGCCAACCCCAAAGATGCTTTGCAAGATTGTATATGCTGCCCTGAGTTTGGTGTTAAACACACATCCCAGTAAATACAACCAGTTTTATTTGCCTCTTTTGATGTAACAAATTAGGAACTTGGGCACAAGAAAATACATTGCAAGCCTTTCATTTACATAAATTGGAAAATGATCTGAATTAAACAGACATGCTTTTTCTTTATAGTTGCTAACATTCTGCATGGCTTAAAACTTTCTGCTTGAAGTGGTTTATCATAAATAGACGTTTCTGAAGGTCCCCCAAGGCAGACAAGTGCACTTCTAGAGAATTAGACACAGCTTTGTTTGAAAGCAGCCTAAATTTCTTTAATTTCAATGAGAGAAAAATTGTCAAGTAATATATAACATCAGCTCTGCCCTGATCATGTCTGATGGAGTCTGTCAGTAATATCCATTCTTAGAAAATAAAATTAGTTTGCTTTGAACTATGTTCTAATCTGGAGTATCCATCTCATTTTCAGTGCTTGCAGAGATGATAAAATAGGTGACAGAGAAACCAGGTAGACTCTGTTTATCCATAGGCAATCTCAGAGTGAAGCAAGATCCCTGTCAGTGTCTCTGCAGACACCCCTGTCCAGCACAAACACAAACTGCAGCCTGCAAGGTTAAATGTTAGCAGATTTCCTCATCTACAATTCCATCTCCTCTGACCTGCTCATTCACTGCTCCTGGCAGAGTGCAAGGACTAGATTTCAAGCCTTTGTTTAATTAATTTCCACTGCAAGAAATGGATTTAAAGTTTTTTAGCTGGGCATGAGGATACCTGAAGGCAGCTCCCAGTGAAACTCCTGCTCTCAGAGCAGGATATAATGGAGTGGCTGCGCTGATATCTGTGCAGCACTCACGAAATTCCTCACTGTAACACAGGTCAGGCAGTGCTCCCTGGGCCCTGTAAGGTGCTGACCTATTCACAGAAAGGTCATTTTGCTGCAGCAGACAGTTTATAAGTGGAAAAGAGCCCAACATATACTGATGCTGAAAGCTTTTGATCTAACCAGCAGCATTTTGCACACACTTGAACTAACAGGAGCACAGGTATGTACTGAAGTACATAAATTTTGAGTGACATTTTTCAGACACATATATTTAGCTTTCTCTTTATTACCCTTGAGCAATAACTTCATCAGTGCTTTAAATCAGGAATTTTTGCTCGTCAATATCAGCATGTTCTCACCTCAGTCAGTGGTTTACAGAGTTTCAGTGAATTTTGCAAGCATGATATGGGCTCTTACCATTAACCTTGATGCTAGAACCCTAGATGCTAAGAATTTTAGACTTTCTGTGTTTTTAGACACAGACTCTCAAAAAAACACTACATTTAACCTGAAGCTGTAGAGAAGGCTTCTAAAATTAATTGATAACACTGAGATTATAAGTGTATAATTTGGAAAAAAATGTATAATATCACATAGTAAAAAACTTACAGTTTAAAATTTTAGAATACAGTAATATACATAAAACTAAGATAGAAGTTTTAAGGCAGTAACTAATCCTCCTTCCTCTTCATAAGTTTGAGTAGTATTGTATAATTAGACAGATAAATCCACATTACAAGCCATAAGTAATTAGTTATTGAGTTAAAAGTAAAAATAATTTAAGTATAATTTCTTAATTAGATAGTTTTTCCTTAAAAGACCTTGTAAAAATAGATATGGAGCCATTTTGTAGCTTGTTAGTGAGATACTGTAATACTCATGACTTGTAAGACTGTAATATAGATAGAAAATAATAAACATCTAAGTCTGAACACAAAATACCATCTCAAACACTCTCAGTTCTGACCTGACAAAAACAAAAGATAAAAAATCAACACCTTGGTTTTAAAAAAACCCAAAACCCACAGCATCCATCCAGAAAAAAAACAATACTGCAATGAGAAACCAGGAAAACTATAATGCCTATTGACTCCTCTACACAAACCCCTGAGCACCCAGAACTGTCCAAGGCCCTGAGCCCGGCTGCTCTCAGCCTTGCAGCAAACTCATATGCAAAATAAGTCACTGAGATTCTTTCTGCTTGAGATAAACCATTGTGAAATTTGGCTGTTTCTTCCCCATTTTGATGAAGCTGAAATGCCCAGGCTGACAGCATAACTCACCCTGTATTGATTCCATGCCAGTGCTCGTTAATGGAGAAGCCGATTCTCACTGAATGTATGACCTACTGATATCCCAAGGCAGTTTTTGTCTCAAATACCTCCAAACACACTGAATTATTTAGAGCTCAAAAATGTTACAAATGCTTGGTACATCTGCACATCCATACCTGGGTGTACAGGTATAAATATCCATCAACTCCTTTGTGAACACACACAGATACTGAAATTTGGCTGAATGCACCACTGTCACTGGAATATTCTCTGGAAAAATCCCCTTGCCCAGGATCTTCTCCTGGGAAGCTGAGAAGCCTCAGAGAGAAATGAAAACAATAATTATCTGATTGCTTCTCTTGTGTTTTGCTGCTTTGGAATGTGGTTTGGACATTGTTTATCCAACATGTGAATTGTTTTACTTAAGGACCAATCACAGTCAGCCTGTGTTGGACTCTAAGGAGAGAGTCAGAGTTTTTAATTAGTATCTTCTAGCTTTCTGTAAGTATCCTTTCTCTATTCTTTGGTATAATTTGGTATAGCATTCTTTAATATAATATAAAATCATAAAATAATAAATTAGCCTTCTAACAACATGGAGTCAGGTTCATCTTTCCTCCCCTGAAAATACCACACACCACCACAATCACTCTGCTTTAATAGAACCTCAGGTCCTTCAGCCTCTCACTAAACATCACCTGCAGGTTCCCTGGGGCAAAATAATTTCATCTGTAATTTGCTTAAGCATAATGGATCTATAGTGACAAATCTGGTCATTGTCAATCTATTGACCTGAAGTTGCAATTTACTGATCCTTTTTGTGTCATTAACCACTGTTTTGGAAAGAGCCTGTGGTGATACAGAGTATTTGTCTGTGCATAAACACTCTATTATTTTTTTTTTTGGTAAAGTATGAAACCCAAGTCTTCCTTAGATATTCAAACAAAGCTTTAAAAGCATCAGCCATGACATTTTGTATAAACATTTTCCAACTGCCCCATGGATTTTGGCAAGCATGTGTTCCAACATTAGGAAATGATAAGAGACTTAAGAACAGATATACTGTGAGGAGATATCTTCTTAAATTCTTTATTCAATCAGCTGTGAAACAGTATAATATCTTAAAAGGACACATTTGGTAGCATGAAAGACAAGTGCAGTGAGGCTTGAGCTTGCTAAATTCATTGCATTCTTCAACCTTAGGGCTGCAAATAGATTATTTTTTAACCTCTCAAGAGGATGGCAGGTATTCTGCAGGCAGCTGGCATTGTGAAGCAATTTAAATCCTCTCTATTTGTTAGCTGGTTTAGTGACTGCTGAAAGGGGTGGGTTAAGTTTCTCAGAGGCTTTTTTGCTTTTCATCAGTAACTTCTAGGCTAATAGCTTGCATTGCCAAGCCCGACACAATGAATCCACTGCTCCAAAAGGATTTGAAGACACAGCTTTTGGAGAGCTGGGGACTTGACTTCTGAAGCAGAGCTTGCAGGGTAGGTTAACACGTGTCTGTGGTAAAATACAGACATAGCTTTTGCTCTGCAAGCTGCAGACCTGCCAAACTACTCTGAAATTATTTGTGTAGTCTCTGGGAAATCACTGCAGTTATCTCACAACTCCATCCCAGGCTGTTATGACACCAGAATGCTTTTTGCCTCTGTCTTGTGTTTTCCTTATCTCTTTGAACAAGGAGGGCTGGAAGCATTATTCATTCAGCCTCCCGGGTTTGTATTAATTGCATTCATGAAATGGGCTTCATTTACTTAGAAAACTGCATGAATCTGTTGAGCATTTCAATCTGGCAACACTTTGCTTTCCAAAATTTACTGAAATTTGCTGAAATCCTAAATTTTACCTGCATTTTAAATCGATTGCATATCACTTACCTTCCTTTGAAACTTGCACCCAGCACACAGACAGATGGGTGTACTGAAGCATGACATTAATCAATAGGAAATCCAAAATTATGCCATAGCATATGAGCATCTCAGGCCATCCACAGAGCTGAGTGTGCTTTGCCAGTCTGGGCAGAGAGTTTGGAATCCCCTTGGTTCTGCACAGAAAACTACAGACATTTCCATGCAGCTAGAGCACTGTACATGGTATTTATCAACAAGGAAGCATCCTCCCTCATGCTCATGTGGCTGGTGCTGATGCTGGGGCTTCTGCTGCCTCCATCTGCTCCTTTGCCACTGCCACGACAAACCCTCTGCTGGGAGGAGCCACAAGGGGAGCACAGTCCCAAGGGAAGAGGAACAAACTTGTCACTGCATAAAGGATGGAAGGAAAAGGTCATTATCTGACACTCCCAACCAATTCTTGGCTCTGGAAATACAATGGGATTTCTAAAGCAGCACGTAATACATAGCTTGGGACATAGTCAGTGCTGTACATAGTATTTAAAAATATATTTTTTAAAAATCCTTGACATTGCCTAAAGTGCAGTCCTCCCTGTAGTTTCTTTCTTCACTATACCAAGAAGGAATTACAATGCCTGTGCTGGATGCATACATTGTACTTTAGGATTCACACACCTTTTAATCCAGTAGAGTTGCACAGATTCACACACTCACACAGACACATTTTTCCTATACAGTTAATACAAATGGAATCTGCATGAGACAATTAGTGTGATATAAAAATGCAATTATTAACAGAAGGGTTAGGCTGTACCTTGCCTTGTGGATACCTTCAAGAGACCAACCCCACCAGGAAAAGGTGAAGGAGAAATGCTATACCCTGTAGGTGTTCCTGATCAGTCAGACCTTCCTAGGTGAGAAGAGAGCTCAGTTCTTTGTTTTACTGAGACCCACCTTATACAACAGCTCCCTATGCCTGGTTTTAGTCTGAACCCATCTTTACAAAGCATTTCTAAAGCCACAGATGTTTTGAGATTCTTTTTTTTCTGATGACCATGGGGCTATGCACAGGAAGCAACTGCATTTGGATGTATCTATTTAAAAGTTTATTTTTATCTCTTTTTGTCACATTCACATTTTCTGAAAAATCCCTTTGCCCAGGATTTTTCTCCTGAGAAGCCTCAGAGAAAAAGGAAAACAATTCTTATCTCATTTGCTTCTCCTGTGTTGTGCTTATGTGGAATGTGTTTGGAGGTTGTTTACCCACAGGTGATTGTTCCATTGGATTCTGCTGGGAGTTGTTTTCACTCTTTGGCCAATCAGGGCTGAGCTGTGTCAGGACTCTGCCGAGAGTCACGAGTTTTCATTATTATCTTTTTAGCCTTCTGTAAGTATCCTTTCTGTATTCTCTAGTATAGTTTAGTATAACATTCTTTAATATATAATAGTATCATAAAATAATAAATTAGCCTTCTGAGAACATGGAGTCAGATTCATCATTCCTTCCTGCCATGGGGCACTCCACAAATATGATATCTTTTGACCCTGGAATTTGGAGCCCACCTCTCTCTGCATACTGAGAGAAGCAGGTTCTGTGCTTTAAATGTTTGTGTAAGAAAAATTAATTATGAAACTTAACTATTGAAAGCCACAGCATCATCTCCATTCATTCTTCTGGGCTCTGGAACCAGCACGTCTGTGGTGTGGGCAGAACTGATGGGAGAACAGGACTGTGCCAAACATAATCCAAAAACATTATGCATTTCTGTAACCAGATGGTTACCCAGCAGCTTAACACAGACAGTGAAATCCTTTCTTATTATTGCTCACCACACAGAGACAGATAAAGATAACAGGCCTGGTAGTGCCATGCTGAAAACTCAGTATGAGTTCCTTCCCACATTGCACTTTTATGACTCTTTTCAAGTTCCTCTCTTCTCTTCAAAACAAAAGTGTTCTTAAAGTTTGATGTTTGAGCATCCTATTTGTGTTTCAGTGTATTATTATACATGACCAAGGATTTTAAATGTGCATTTCTCTGACAAGTATGAATTGTGATAGGTTTTAGCATTCACATCTTACAGTCTGGCTTCAAGCTCTTCTCGCACTTGATTTGTATCTTGTGTCTTAGTGGATAACAAAAAAAGCACTTTCATTTGAGCTATGCATTTTATGCAGATTCTTTTTTTTTACACTGAACCCCATATTCAAAATCAAAATTGCATATAAACAGTACATGCCAAGCAGCCAAATCAATACCCAAATAATAACTGTGTTACACTTTCAAGAATATAAGAGAAATTAATATAAAGAGCATTACGAATCCTTTGAAGCACAACAAAAGGAGCCATAGTTAAAATTTTAACAAGTTAGAATCATTAGCTAAACAAATCCTGACAGCCTAGCTTTGCACTTCCAGTCACACATGCTCAGAACAAAGGCTTGATATGTGAGGCAACTTTAATAGGTCCCTCTGCATATGACTAATTTTTCCTCAAACAGTCATTTTTTATTTCGTATTTTCCTCTGGATCCTGAAATGTCACATTTTATTAATCTGTGTCACTCATGTGGATTGTTAAAAGAACAGACTAGCACTGGAGGAAGTGCTTCTCATCATTACCATACGTATGTGGGATGACAAAGGAATGTGCTCAAATTTGGAGTAACAATTATTAAAAGTAGAACAAGCAAGAATAGAATATAACCTGTTTTCCTTTAACCAATTCCAAACTGCTCTTAGAGAAATGGCAACAGCAAGAATTGGTCCAGAAAAACCCTGGTTTGCCTTTGCTCCCTCAATACAACACAAAATGGGGTCAAATTCACTGGCCCCTGCACCAGCTGTGCCAGAGCTGAGTCCATCTCAGCAAAGAGCCAAAGATGATAAAACTGGGTATTTGTTTTTATTCCGTTTAGGTCAAGTTCCCTGTTGGAGTGAAAACATTTCCCAGCATTCACAGAATTAGGCAAAAGCAGAAACAATGCATTTTGAATGAAGTGACTCTCCCCTCAGACAGCACTGGCTGGCGTGACCTCTCAGACTGTAAGTGCCCATGCAGAATTCAACATGCCTGCATTGTACCTTCATGAAGGTACAGCACACATTTGGGACAGGAAGGGCTGAGAAAGGTGTTCAGGTTTCTGAGAATAGAAATCTGCTCAAAATTATGCATTTTAAATGGCATAACCATTCTCTTAATAACAGAGCAGTTGTAAATTTCTTTTAACAAAAACATGGAGTAAAAAGAAGAAGCTGTAGAGAAAGAAAAATATAGAAATGTGAGGAATTAAATATGCAAAAACTTAATTGAAAGTTGTGTAGAAGATATTATCTCCAATTCCAAAACATTTGCCTGAGGAACAGGCAGTACAAACACTGTTACACAGCCTATCCCAAAGAGGAAATAAAACCAAACAAACTACTGAAATAATTATCACAGCTTAGTTGTTTACCAACCTGCTCCAACCAAACCAAAATATTATCACAAAAATAAAATAAACACACTGCACTGGCAGAACCACTGGGTTGCAGACGCAGGCTACCTAAGGTTATAGCACAATATTTAACAGTTTACATTCACTAGGTGTAAATATATTTCTAATTGATACCACAAAGCAGTTTATCAGTAATTATCTCCTTTAACTGCCCACATCCACACTGCAGCTTTCCTGTTTGTGCTTCACAGAATTATCTCTTCCTAAGTCCCAGCTTTACTCAGTGAATTTTGAGGACCAGATTAAGTCTGAGGAGTAGCTGGATTGAGTAAAACAGAAATCCTCTTCCTCTCACAGAATGCAAAGTTGCAGATGGACACTGAAAATGTCACTGAGAGCTTTCCTTGGAATTGATTTAAATTAGGAGGCTCTCCAACTTTCCAATGGTTTCCTAATGAAGTGCTCTATGAATTGTGGCCCTAAACGTAGATGTTTAGAACATGTCAAGACAGTAATGTAGCAGAAAAATGATGTAATTTTATAAAAGATACTTTGCTATATATTATGACACAGCTACCATGGAGCATAAATGGCATTTGACCCTAACTCTATTATAGTTGCTTCCCTGGTATTAATTTGGACATCTGTCTGAGGAGAAAATACAACAGATGGATACAGGCAGAGATGGAGATCTAAAAAAAAAATAAGCAGACAGTGTTTTTCTTGGTACCATCACACGAGGATCAAACTATTTAGGCTGAAAAGATGAACACATAATTTCCCCTGTGTGCCTGTTTTACTGGCCATCACATCAGGCAAAAAAAGAGTGAGAGTTATACAGATGTCAGGGTCAGATCTGAAAACCGGTTCTCATCTTGCTCTGAAGAAGACTGAGAGGAAAACAAAGAGAGACTTTTAAGCCAACCTAAGACTTGATTTTTTTTTTCTGTCAAAAAATCTTACTGCAGTACTTGAAGTGTACTCAAACCAGACTGGTTTCCCACCCAGGATGGTGGGGTAGAGAGTCTAAAATTAAACGGAAGGTTATATAAAACAGGCAAGCCCATGAGTGTTCCTGGCCTTGGCTGAACATGTGCAGAGCAATTTGGCAATTATTCAGCTACATCTGCATTAGTGGCACACCCTGGAATAGCCCAGTGCTTACCTGCAAGAGGTTCTGATTAGTGGCATATTGTTTGCAACCTCCTTGCAAGGAGCATTGTGAGCAAAGCTGTGTTTCTCCCACACACACATATGGTTACATAGACAGGAATTAAGAAAATATCTTTCTTACCTTTCTCTGGCTCTCCACATGGCAAGCAAGACTTCCTAGAGAGGAGGAGCAAAGAAAATAATTAGACATCCAAAAATGAAAACACTGATTTTTGTCCTCACAGACTGGGTGATAAACAAGACTCATCCCTATATATTGAAACATTTTTACTGACAAGTTTTGCACAAATCAAAGAGTGCAATTATGCTTAAACAACCCTTACAATGGTCCATTAACCCATCAATCTCATCTGGGAAGATGATTTCCATTTCCCAGCCCCAAATCTGGCAATAATGCTGAGACTGTGAGCAGAACATAAAAACCAGACCTCTCAGAAATGAGATCTTATAGCAAGTATAAAGGCTGTTAGACTGATCAACAGCAAATCCCTTGAGACCCATGGCTTCTAAACTGGAACTGGAGTAATTTTAAGTTCAAGTTGTATTTGGAACTATCAGACACTTCAGTCTGACCTATTTCATATTTATTCCTATTCCAGGTCTGAAGATGGGAGAATGACTTTTGAACCAGGCTCTATTGCTTGCATAGAAATCTTCCATTTATTAAGAAATATAGCTTTAAAGAAAAATCATTTTCTGTGAAAAGTTAGATTTTAAATTGAATTTTAATCCTCCTGCTCCCACCTTTGAGGCTCTACATAACTCTGCTCCTCACTTCTCACTTGATTTAGTCTCTTGTCTCATCACACTTCGCCCATATCACCCCAAAAGCAATTTAACATTATCAAGTGCCCAGCTATCCCAAAGCCACATCTACAGTTGCCTCTCCCTTTTTCAACAAAATAAATTTTATTTTAAAAGCTCATTTACTCACACTATGGCCCCCTCCATATTCAACCTGAAGGCTCAGTAACTTGCATTCCCCTCTCCAGATCTACTTTGCAATTTGTTTGGAATCCTCCATTTCATATATTTATCTAATTTCTTCCAGATTTCATTAAGCCAGGCATTGCTTTCACTCCTAAACAGCCAGGTTGCTTTGATCATAGTAAAATTTCCTCAGGGAAGCAATTCCTGCTTTCACTTACTGTTATGGCTTGCCTTTAAAAACAACAAGGAGATAGACTGGGGCTTAAGATAAATGATTGAGTGGCTCATATTTTATAAAAGCCAGTTTACTTAACACTAATAGTGAAGAGGTGTTGACAATTTAGGCAACAATTTATAAGAGTGGAATGAAATCACTATGATATATTCTGGTGCTCTTCTGTGCCCATAATTCTGGAAGTTACAGGTAAGACGTCTGTACCACAGGAAAGGAAAATACAACCTGGATGTGTCAGCATTTCCAGGACTGAAATACTGCTTGCAGATATAGCTGGAGATAAAAATGCACTGCTGGGGTTGGAAGGGTCCCACAGACACTGCCCAGCA
>NW_005054519.1:297429-302917 GCF_000277835.1 Geospiza fortis
ATAATTCATCTTGTCAGGAGGGCCTGAAACAGCAGCTGAGGAGAAGGAGCTCCATAGTATAGATTCTTCACATTTTAATCCATGTTTTAATGTTTACCATTTACCTGAGAATGAACCACTGCCCTTCCACTGCTTGGTGAACAACGTTTCCAAGCTGTTGTACCAGGTAACTGAGAGTGATTACATTTACACCAATTCCTTTGTCCATTTTCTCTCTGTAGGCATCTCTGTGCCATGCAGCTTCAACAGGCGAACAGAAAAAAGCTTTGCAACCTCTCTGGCAAAGAATATTTTTGGCAAACACATTGCAGTAACGTGAAGTGTCAGGAAATCAAAGACTCCCTGAGCAGCTCAGCAAACATCTCTAAAGAAATCCAAAGTACTGAGCACAAATCCTTTACAAGATGGGAAGACCCTTCTTTAAAAACCTGCAGCCTGAATAAAGTCACCTTCTTATACTGAATGCCCTTCCTGGTAAGCATAAAAAGCAGACTAAGAAATAAAAGATGTTGAAGTTAAAAATAATTCTGTCTCATCTGTGATAATACTTTCACATGTAATTAATATTTGAACATATAGAAGGTTCTTAAAAGGCTTGACTACTTTATATATACATATTTAAGAAAGAGAACTGCTCCTTCATGGCCCAGGCAGAGGTATAATAGGTAAAATGTAAATCAAATGAGTACCTTGATATTAAGATTTCTCTAGGAAGATAAATTTAAATGTTTTTAAATTCATATAATTATATGGAATTCCTAAACCCTCACTAACCCCAGCATCTCCAGGAGATATCCACAACCTCACCAAAACCTCTCTGATTCAGCCGTGTACTGAGAGGCACCTGATCTGGTTTGGGTTAACTGGGGTTAATTAGCACAACCAGGAGGCACACCAAAACCACTGAGTGCTGCCACCTGGTACTTCTTAGTGCTTTCTATGCTAAACCTGAAAATGAGTTACCACTAGCCATGGACAAGCTGTGAATCCTGGCTATGTGCTGGAGTGTTAAGTACTACTTTTCATTAAGTTACTACACAAAAAAAGTGAATAAAAGCCTTCTGAGCTTGGCCAGTCATGACTTCTCCCTCCATATCCAGCATATCCTCCTTTCTACAAACAATTTCTTCTCAGGAGCCCCTCCTCACTGGCAAAATTTAACCATTTGTAAGTTCTGGAGGCCCATTTGCACCTTCCATTCCCCATGATGGTCACTTCCTGGGTGAGATGAGACTTCTCCTAAAAACCTTCACATCCTGTAAGACCTTAGAAGAAAATTTTGGAGTGTTGTTTTCAAATTATCCACAGAATGCCAGGTTTTAAAAAGGCTAATTTTAGGAATGTGGAGTCAATCCAAGTTCACTCCCTGGAGGGCTGAGAGTGTATATCTACGGTGGATATAACTTCAGGGAGCAAATTTACATCATTCACTCCACTTTGATGCAAAACTTTTCCTGGAATTTCACTACTGTTCTTGAACCTCCAGTCACAGATATATTTTAACCTTATGAGGACTGAAATATTTTTTCATATGGACTGAGGCAGCTATTTTTTTCTACTTTTTTAGTAAGTAAAACTATATTTAAACTACAATATCTGAAGCAAGCCTACTCATTTAACAGCAACTTGAAAGGTACAAAAGACTCAGGAAAACGAAATTATTCAACTGATGAAAAAAATAATCTTTTCATTTGGAGGAATTACCAGTCAGCAATAGGAAAAAACCTCCCAGTATCTCACCAATAAAGAATGTGCCAACTAAATACATCCCAAAAAACCCTCATCAGTACATTCAGGGGGAAGAGCTGCCCCCATCTCATTGAGCAAGTGCAAGGGCACAGCCCCAGCTCTCTCTAATTACACAGCACTCAGCCCAGCGTGTTCCTGGTGACAGCAGTAAACAGGGGCTGATGGAAACCGCTAATTTAGAAATTAGGCACCAAAAATAGAATCTTAATCTGCCACTCCAGTGAGTCTGACAGCAGAAGGGATCCATTAATCTGAAGTTTCCCAGAGCAGCCAAGCTGGTCTCGGCCAGGGGTGTGCGACAGGCAGGTTATGGATGAGGATCTCAATGCTCCACCATTCCATGGACTTCTGGGAATATCCTGCACTTCATTCTGCTCCAGCT
The DNA here is from genome assembly GCF_000277835.1 of Geospiza fortis. NCBI lineage: Eukaryota > Metazoa > Chordata > Aves > Passeriformes > Thraupidae > Geospiza > Geospiza fortis. Next base: position 299,561 of record NW_005054519.1, read on the forward strand.
AGCTTGAGAAACAAAAATATCCCTTCAATCTGATGTATTTAAGCTGAATCTTGCTTCTCTTTTGGTGCAAATCTGTGTTGCTGTCTGTCTGTTCAATCAGTGGTAGATGCTTTCACCACTAATGAAAAAAACACCTTTGTATGGACTTTGTGCAGCCCGAGCTCAGCAACAGAAAAAAACCCCAACAATTGTCCCTTCATTGCCAATATTTAACACTGAAAGAGTTCTCTAATTTTGAATCTCTGCAGTGCAATAGTTTTGAGAGGAGTGGGCTCCAGCCCATGGACAGGCCTGCACAAAGAATCACCTTCCTGCTGTGGCAGAGCCTTACTGCAGTAATTCCAGGAAAAAAACTCAGAGAATATCATGAAGGAGTGATCCTAAAGCACTTATATTGGTTTGTTAAACATGTCTTTGATTGGTGAGGTGATGCTGTATTTTAGTGACAGTGAATTTTTGTTCCAAGGGAAAAATAAGCACACATCTACTTTGGGTAAACAAAGAGAACTGAGAGCACACTCCTATAGTAAGCAATCACTAATATTTAACCGTATGGATTTTATTGTTAAATTAATATCAAACTAATTAATGTTGAAGACAGGTCAATACAAGTCATAAGTTCCTTTGCTGCTTATTAACACGCCATCATGTATAGTCCATGCATTAAAAAGTGTGTACATATAAAAAATGGAGGTTTACATAAAAATATATTTAAGAATCTATATAACTATATATCCACTGTAGGTATACACTCTCAACTCTCCAGGGAGTGAACTTGGGCTAATTTTAGGAATGAGGAGTCAATCCTTCTAAAAGGTGAAGGGTATTTCAAAGTGGTGCCTCCATTGTGTTTTTTTCCTGCCTTTCTGAGGAAGCATGAAGGAGCAGTCTATCTCCTCACCTGGGGATGAATAACTCTCCCCTTACTCAACTGCAGTTTCATATTGTTTCTCCTCTCTCCAGCACAAAAACCTTGCACTGAAATAATCCTCTGAGGTATCTGAGAGAGAGACAGGCTCCTGAGACACAGAAAAGTGATTCACAAGAAGATGCATTCATAGCAGCCCCATAACAATATCTTGTTTCTGCACCCCCTGAGCCTCAAGCTGTGGCTCTGCAGCCACCCAGAGCAGGGTGAATCCCATCCCACCTCTCTGCCCCTCCAGCACAAGCCCATCAAAGTTAGAACAGCCTAAACTGCATCCCAACACCACACACGGTGTTTGCCTTCCAATCCCTCTGCAAGTTTCGCCTAAATTCAATATGTTTCCACTGTAGGCTATGTTTACTGAAATAAAGCTACATTCAACTATGGGCAACCTGTCTTTGAACATATGCTGTAGGCAGCAATCTAGCAGAGAAATGGGCGACAAGCTGTGAGACTAAACTTTTATCATCGGCTCCATAAATCAAGATGAAAGCTATAGACTTCCTCCTGTGGACCTCATACAGCCTTGAGAAAGAAAGTTAAAATATTTAGATTGGAAGAACAAAATAATATAAAGAGAAGAAGAAAAAAAAAATAACTCAAAGTGAAATTTAGTTGAAGCATTTGTCCAGTACTAAATAGAGTTCCCAAGAAAGCACATTTTAATATATTTTTTTAAAGATATACTTGACATCAATTACTAATTAGTAAGATTAATGATGTCTGGGCCATTCAAAAGTCTTGTTTCTTCAGTCCCATTCATGTTGTTTGCACAGAATTCCCACTAATCCAACTGTACAGAAAGTTATACCAGCACAGCTTTAGTGCAGCAAGTAAGAGAGTGTTCTTGGTAATTAGCACCTGTCAGCTAATTAAGCAATTTACAGCTTATCATATAGGCAGGTAATAGCACCTGTGGCCCAATAAACAATAAATCAATATAGATTCCATTAAGTTCCCAACATATATAAAATCACTGTAGAAAATGGGGTTTGCAGTGATATTTTTGCACTAATAATGAATACAAAACCACTGTCCTTTGTGATCTCAAAAGGATTTCAAGGGGAGAATTTCAAAATTCCTCAATAGCTGGTTAAAAGAGACTTTGCAATTCTATTGCAGAGCTGTCCCAGCCTGGGCCAGCACAGGAGGGACCTGGAGCTGCTCAGAGAGCCCAGAGGAGGCTCCAGGAGGAGCAGAGGGATGGAGCAGCTCTGCTGGGAGGAAAGGCTGGCACAGCTGGCATTGTTCACCTGCACAGGAGAAGCTTTGGCTGAGCTCAGGGTGGCCTTGCAGGGCCTGAAGGAGCTGCAGGAAAGATGGAGAGAGACAATTGCCAAGGGCTGCAGGGACAGGAGCCAGGGAATGGCTGCCAGTGCCAGAGGGCAGGGCTGGGTGGGATCTTGGCAATGAGGAATTGTTCCCTGGCAGGGTGGGCAGGCCCTGGCACAGGGTGCCCAGAGCAGCTGGGGCTGCCCCTGGATCCCTGGCAGTGCCCAAGGCCAGGTTGGACACTGGGGCTGGGAGCACCTGGGACAGTGGGAGGTGTCCCTGCCATGGCAGGGGGTGGAATGAAATTATCTTTATGCTCCCAACCCAACCCAAACCATTCCATGATTCTATACATTTTTTCCTACCATTTAAGCTAACCCTCTCTGCATGGCATTACTTCTTTCACATCAGAAGGATGAAAGAAATAACCTTACATCAAGCACTAGCACCACATCTAGAAGCAGCATGCAAAGGTAGGACTTAGACTTCAAAATAAATAAATACATAAATAAATAATTCATCCCCAGGCCAGAGATGTCCTCTGAAATGCACAGAGCAAAGCTCACCCCTGGTAACTCCTCTTGCCCTGCACGCTCCACTCCCATTGATCTCACCAGGGAATCCTCTCAAAGTGAGAGCTGCTTATTAGAGCTGAGCTTCCATGTGCACATCTAAGAGGGAAATTTTGTCCTTCAGACAGACCTATGGTCAAGACATAAATTTAGACAAAAAGGAAGCAGGAGTATGTGAACCACTTCTGTATTTGCACAAGCAAAGGGGGTAACGAGACAGGCAATGTGAGTGCCTTGAAATGACCTTTACATCTCTGCACACCAAAACCGGGCACAGAAATGTGAAAAACATTCCTGTTTTACCAAGGGCAAATACCAAATTATGAGGTTCATTATTCCAAGCAGTAGAAAGAGAAATTATTGCAATAATTTTGCCCTTATTTTTCATCTGCTAGTTGTCATGTCCTCTTCTACTCTCTCTCTACTATTATACAGGTTCCATCTTTTCATTTAACCCTCCCAGTCTTGGAAATAATGAACCACAAAAAGTCAACAAGAGCCTTCATACTTACCACATTGTCTTGTAAAGGCATCAAATAAAAAAGAGCTGTAATATCTTTCTGACTTCCATCTCTGCCAGCATTC
>NW_005054519.1:302927-317726 GCF_000277835.1 Geospiza fortis
CATTTCAGAGACCTCCTGTATATTTCTTTTTTCTTTGAGCTTTCTCATTCAGAGCTATTTAACTTAACCATCTCACACTAATGGTAAAATGCTCAAGAGCTGAGTACAAAACATCACAATATTAATATTTCTGCCCTTTCAATGCATTATGTAAGATTTGTTTTATATCCTGATATGACACCTGATATGGCCAGGACACACCAAAAATATTCCTATTAGATAAAAAGGCAAATTTTCCTTATTTCATTTAAAGCCAAGACATTTTCCAAATTCAAATTAATATGCACACATCTTGTATCCTCTCTGACACAAATCTATGCAAGATGCTATTTACAGTGTGCCTTTTTACCTACCCAAATTCTTCTATCAGCAGATAAAAGAGATTTATTGTCAAATTCCCATTTTATCTTCCAACATTTGCCTAGTGAGGAAGCATAAAAGAGACAGGTGACCTCCTGTTTGGGGGTTTGGATCAGTGCTTAGTAATTCCCTGAGACAAATCCTACTTAAGGAGCAACATTCTTGTTTCCTTTTTTGTTAGCTCTAAATATTTGACACCACTTTTAGAGCTACGGGAGGTGGATTTACCTGTCAAAAATTGTAGGAAAAAAACGCAAGTGTTTCTAAAACTCACTCCAGATATTTGAGTTTAATTTGAAATAAAAGTTGTATTGAAATAAAATAGACAGATGTCTTGCTAATTCTGGTGTGCCAGGGCATGGTGTGCTGCTGAGGAATGCAGAGATTCCAGGTGCTGGGCATTTGTGTGAATAAGGATGTGCAGAACCAGAATATTTAACACTCCAGCATTTGCAGACAGAGAATTTCAAACCTCAATCTTCAGACAGCTGGACTCTAAACACTGGAATGCAGTGAGAGGACTCTGCTCCACAGCCCCTGTGCCACCCCACACTGCGCTGCTGGCTCTGCCACACGGTGACATGGAGCAGTTCCACAGCTTTGGAGAAAAGTGACAGTGCCTGGCAGTGCTCAATTTGTCTCTGCAGACAGCCTCTGCCTCACCTCAGAGAAGGACTTCTGAGGAAACTTCATGGGAAACCAAAGGACATGGAGAATAAGTGCAGGAGTGAGGTCACAAAGCTCTAAGGATGTCCTGCTGCTCTTCTTTTCATCACCATGAACCTGGTACCCTCAGCGGCTACAGCTCTATCCCATCTTTGCTAGCTGACAGTGGGAGAAAAGGATACATCTTATCTCCTACTGACATTTCCCAGCTGTCATCCAGGTGGAAAAATCCTGCCTTCACAAAACAAATTCTGTAAAACACTGGTTTTCGTGGCCTTGATGAAATGCCTGTGCTGCTGTGCTTCTGCTCAGGCTGTGGGAGATGGAGATGCAGGGCTCTGCTGGCCCTGTGCTCACAGAGCAGCTCCAGATCTATGGCTGCGCTGCAGGGATGAATCTGAGAGAGGAATAAATTGTGGCCATGGCCTGACTGCATGTCACTGACTCAGGGGTGACACTGCCACATTTTCTGGAAAAATCCTTATCATTCTTGTTAAGCCTCCTGCCTGTATCCTTTCTCTATTCTTTAGTATAATTTAGTATAGCATAATAAATTATTCTATTCTATTCTATTCTATATTACAATATAACATAATATATATGTTGTATCATAATATAATATAATATAATATAATATAATATAATATAATATAATATAATATAATATAATATAATATAATATAATATAATATAATATAATATAATATAATATAATATAATATAATATAATATAATATAATATAATATAATATAATATAATATAATATAAATATTAGCCTTCTAAGAACATGGAGTCAGATTCATCATTCCTCCTTCATCTTGGGGACCCAGCAAACTCAACACATGGGGAAGGGAGGCGCTGTCACTGCAAAAACAGAGAGCAGGGAACACACACAGGGAAGTCTGAATGATCCAGGCTAAAACAGTCCAAATCCTACAGCAGATTTGAGATCTCTGGTTTTCAAAGCAGACCTCAGTAAATCTCTGAGAGAGCACTGTACACACTAACAGCAAATCTCCACTAGAACCACACAGGAAAATGTAAATAGTAAATGATATAGTAAAATGTCATCGTGGAGCAGTTTGGAGAAGTATTCTTAGCTTTTAGTGCTGGGAATCAAAAACTCCAGCCCTTTGTGTTCTAAGGAAGAGAACTAAAAGCAGCAGATTTAAATGCAGATAAAGCAAAGGTAACACCTGCTGTTACATCCTCAATTACTTGAGAGGAAGCTGATGCCTACATCAGAGACAAGGAAACATTGACTGTACAGCTCTTGTAAGTGCTACAAGTGCACAAGAATTACACAGCCCAAGTGCAGCAGCAGGAAGGGAAAACCTGCAATTTTATATAATAAAAACCTTCATGTTTATTAAAATCATACAGATCTTCATTTTAATTATTTTTTATTTCCTTCAAGTTGTCATCTTCCAGGACTTACAATTTTACATTTCTCTAACCCATTTGAAATGGATGATTTGGGAAACAAGGTGAGATAAAAAACTTGAAAGCAATAACATGATTCATCTGAACCAAGCTCTCTTATCCTCCACTCTGGTTTATGACTCCAGATGCTGCATCAACCACCTGGCCTCCTCCTTCCTCTGCTTTGGCCCTAGCAGGATATATCAACATTTTGCTTGTGATTCTATTAAAATTTGAATGTTTTCCCATTTGGATGAGACAAATTCTTAGAGCTCCATAATGCATTTAACAAATCACATTACTTGGCTGAAGATAAGTTATTCTGGAGGATAATTGATTTTATACTATTCCTACCTACAAAAAGCTGGAGAGGGCCTTCTTAGGGTCTCGAGGGACAGGAGCCAGGGAATGTCTCCCAGTGCCAGAGGGCAGGGCTGGGTGGGATCTTGGCAATGAGGAATTGTTCCCTGGCAGGGTGGGCAGGCCCTGGCACAGGGTGCCCAGAGCAGCTGGGGTGGGACAGGGGAAGGTGTCCCTGCCATGGCAGGGCTGGCACTGGGTGGGCTTTAAGGTCCCTCCCAACCCAAATCCCTCTGGGTCTGTGATGCTGATGGCAGCAGGGGCCATACTGAGGTGCTTTCATCAACTCCACATAACATTTTTTTTCTCTTTACCCATTAACTCCATCAACACCTGCACCATCCACTGGGAATTATTCTCTCTACTCTTGGCTCTGTCTCCCCACCTGAAATGTAGGACATCACACACTTATTCTTTCAGGATAATTTCTACTCTAAAAGACATGGGTTTGGTTCTGACTGTCATTTTGAATAATTACAGTAATTCTTGTGCATTGTGATACATCCAGCCACTGGATGATGCCATGTTGTGCTTGGTCTGAATTTGTAGAGGTCTCCTAGAAGAGTTTTTTTGAATTGCAACCAGTGTGACACCTTAAAGGCATGGCACGATCATGCCATGGCCGCTTCACCAGAGACCTGCATCACCTGGGCCTGTGAGGAAGGTATTAAAGTGAGGTAGGGGGTACTAAAACCTGCTTCCAACAGCTCTTCCTGCTCCCCCCCAGCCACTGCCCTCTCTCATCTCCAGGCCTGAGTCCCTGGCAGGGTGCCTCAGCCCTGCTGGGGACAGACCTGCCAGGGTTTCTGGTGTCATCTGTCCCCTCCTGAGACAACCCACAAATGGAGTTTAATTCTCTTGCTGCTTGGGTGACCATTGAATCCTTACTTTGGCAGCCATTAAACCCAGTAAGAAGCATCAGTGTGTTTATTAAATATTGGTATGCACAAAATCACCAAGACAAAGGCAGCCTCTCTGCTGAACATGGCACTGCGAGTGACAAATCTCTTTAAAAATTAAACTCTTTTCTCTACACAATCCACACTGAAAACTCAGGTCAGCAATAAATACTTTAGAGTGAAATGTTGAGCCAAAATGAATAATCCAATGTGCACTGCAAAAATGAGACTAGGAGAGCAAATAAAAACAGTCCTTCAAATTATTATAAAGAGGAAAATGTTGGTTGGGGGTTTTTTGAGTAGAAAAGTAGAAAAGTAGGTATGTTAACCACACTCCCTAGGGATGGCAAGAACACAAGAGTGATGCAGAAAAGCCCCTCCTACCTGTTATATAATTAAAGTATAGATATAAAAGCTCTTGAGAATCCAGGAAATGGGCACAACCTTCACCCACCCCATCCTACCAGTTTGCCATTCTCCTCCTCTCCTGCCGAGTATTCAGGGGAACAGACAATTCATTTAAACATGCAAACAGTTTTGTTCACTCTGAGTGGACACCAAAAATGTGCCAAAGAACTTCCCAAGACAAATACATCCTTCCCCACAAACTGCCAGGCCCTGGGCTGTACAAAATGCTTTTTGAGTGCATTCTGTGCTGCTCTCCTCAGGCACCAGCAGCCTCCCACGAAAACACCGTGCACTTATTACATCTTATCTCAGAAGAAAAGCCAACTTATCTACAGGCAATCCTGGGAGAGTTATTTCATTATATTCATCTTTATGCATTTTAAAGCTCCATGCAGTGCACAGGTCAGGCTCAGCAAAGTTTTGGCTGCAGAGTCACAACAGCAGGACCCTCACTGGGACTTTAATTGCTGGCAGAACTCCTCGGCTCTCTTTCATATGTGCAATGTGGGGATATTTTCTTAGTTAAATGCTGCCTTGCCTTTTGATCCTGCTCCTGCTGATGTTGCTGAGTGATAATGATCTGTGCATCTGGACTATTGATGGGTATAAAAATTAATAGCACAGTTAAAGCTAGTTGGGAACTTTTATTTACTTTGACCTAAATTACCAGAACAACGGAAATTTCAATGTGACTAAAAGGCAAGAAATTTAAAGGCAGTTTTAAAAATTACCTACGGTTAAATTTTCAAGCCTCAAAAATCCATTGAAACAAACAGAGTGATAAGATTTAAAATAATACCAGACATACAGCTCACTTCTGATAAGAGCTTTTCCAATTATACTCACTATGGTGCTGCTACAAACATTTTCTATTGCAGCATGACTGTCTCTCTCCTTGTACAAAGCAAATACTTGGGTTTTGCTGAGTTTGTCTTGCATCAGTACTAAAACTACAAAAAAAGCTACTGCACAGGTCATTATTTTTTGCAATTTATTTTCTTCATTCACTCAGATAATCACTAAATTAAAAAATAACAGGAATTTAAATAAAACAGTAAATTTGGGCCACTGTAGAAAATATGAGAAGATACAGTCTCTAAGACAGACAAGTTGGACATAAGATGAGGCAGAAAAAAGTGTCAGGAAGGTCACTTTCACACTTGATTATGCATTTTATAATATTCTATATGCATCTAGAAAGTTTTCCCATCAAGATTCAATTCTGTCCCTTCCAGCCATGCCCTTGCACAAGCCCCCAAGATAAACAGAGGCTTAGGAAGGAGTGACATTATATTAGAGGACATACTAGATCATCCCATGACTATTTGTCTGCAAATCAATTGCAATAAACTCAATAAATGTAATTACAGGAAATCCTGCAATATCTATCTCCTCACAGTGCAGTATTATTTTGCAATCAAAAAAGTCCTGATAAAATCAGGTTTGTACAAGTATAATCTGCACTGACAAAATATTATAAATGGTACAAGCATAAAATCCTTGGGAGCAATGAATGCTGACCTGAAGAATTTAATGTTGGCAAAACAGGGTGGTCCTTGCAGAGGAGAGTTTTATGGCTACCAAATAAGCAAGTAACAGATAACAATCTGATTGCTTCAGTTTCACACTTACAGAGTACTGGAAAGCAGGAAGATAATGATTTTGTTTCAACACATCTCAATTTAAGTACAAATCAATGGAAACAGAAAAAAAAATAAATATTTAAAATGCACATAATGGCCTCACTTTATTAAGTGAAAAGTTCCATTGGTTAAAAGTTTGATGGCATTATCTCCCAAGATTGATATTATTACAACAGATTATTCTTTCCAGTGAGACTGCAGACAGAAAAGTGAGGCTGTAGAAGCATAATATTACATTTAATCAAATTTCTTAGAAAGAATAGTTCTATTATATTAGCATTTGAACAGCTTTCAATGAACCAACAGGCAGCTGTATCTTCATCTTTTATTTCTAATCAGCTAATAAATCTACAGATTGCCAAAGCCATGCCCAGATGTTGGTGTGCATTCTCATTCCTCATCCTCTGACTGCAGCCGTGTGCACTCCACTTACTGACTGCCGCACACAATGTCCACTGGAAACAAAAGCACATTTCTAAAAATTAAGTTTTCTCTAGCTGGTCCATCAAGCTGCCACCCTTGTATTTTGTTTATTGACTGAGCATTTTGGTTTAGAGCCTCTTGTAGAATAAATCACAGTGGGTGGATTAGAAATGAAAGCACAGGGGCCTGCCCGTTGGGGTTTCTGAGGGGAAGGATGCAGGAAGGCATCGCCCACAAAGTCCAGAATAAACAATATGGGAAATCTGCACAAGCAGTTTAAATCTAAAAAAGAAAAGTTTCATTGGGCAAAGAAAAGGTCAAGTTTAAGAATAAGTGTTTGGGGCACTTTAGAGACAAATAGAGAAATGAAATTAAAATGATGCCAGCAACAGAACATGGGAAATAACAAACTAATATATCAAGAAAATAAGATTAAAAAAATAAAAGGTCTTAGGAATTTAGGAATAGTTTTGCAGCTCAAACAAAAAAATATTTACTCTGGGAAGAGTTAAGCAGAGCCTTAATCACATGACTTTGTAGATGGGGGCTTATTTTTTGGTTTGCTGAATTTATTTGTTGAGTTTGAGGTTCTTTTTCTTGTTGGGAGAGGTTTTTTGTATGGCTTTTTTTGTGACATCCCCCCCTACCCCATTACCCCCCACCAACTGGTTTCATTGAGCTCTGTACTGGAAAGGACAGAAAATAAACATCCCAAATTCCCTTTCTACATGCCACTCACAACTGAGCAGCTCTCTGCTACACCCCCTAAAGTCATCTCTTTTCCAGGCTGAAAAATCCTCTTTGATTTAATGGCCCATACAGAGAACATGTCCCATATTTGATTATCCCTGGTGTGCTTCGTGGGAAAACTTAAATTCTTTGGCCAAACAGACATAAAATCCCTGGAATAACACTCTCATCTGTCAGCTGAATGTACCTTAAATGAGACCTGAGATGTTTTAAGCCAAATGAGGTGGGTGTGGAGAGCAGTGGAGTCACAACAAGCTGGACAGAACAAATGGAATTGAGCTCAGAGTGGCTCCCCCCAGGTTCTGCAGAGCACAAAGCAGGCTCTCCAGCCCACCCAGAATGCCAAGCCACTGCTATCAAACTGTGCAGGAGATAAATCCTCCCAGCTAAGCACAGAAATAAATGACATATCAGAACTGTTAAGCTCCACAGCTGTGAGAGTGGTGCTTTAAAAATGAAGCACATAAACCATACTGGAGAAGGGTTTGATAATGATCCCACAGTCACAGTCCAAAGGGCTGCCTGCTCAACAGAACCTTCTGGGGACTGGCACAATGCTTTCCCCAGCTTTAGGGTCCCAGTTAGGCTCAGGATTACAGCTGCTCAGGCCAGGACATGTGGAGAAAGCAGAGCAGCTTAAGAATCTCTATGTCAAAGATGAAGGCTGCCCGCAATAGACAAATATTAAAGTAAAAATTAACCTGAAATTTTAATTTTGGATTTAAGCATCTGAACCCTGCTTGTGTCTGGTGAAAAGCCACCCATTCTAGTTTGTAATCATCACTGCTCTACTGAGCTGACCTGAGCACTCAAATCATGGGAATCTACTTGGAAGGATGATTGATTTCAGTCTGTTAAGTAGACCCCTCATCCACATAGGAATTGAAAGAAAAAGAAATAAAAGCTTGATGGTGAGCTGCCTATTCAGCTCCCCATGCTTATTTTTTTCCTGAAAGGTCAGATAATTGAAAATTGCAATTTAGCTGTCTTGGAAAAAACCCAGAAGAAAGCAGGAGCTGTGATACAGATTTACTAATAGCAGAGTCAAGACACGTAGTTACTCTGTGCTTACCTCATCTGCATTGTTTTCATTTACTTAATTTCAATTAGATTGCAAATTATACAGGGATTAAGGTGTTTCTGCTGTGTGACCTATTCAATTTTGCAGTCAATTGATTTCTACTTATTTAGTAAGTGTTTGGACATTAGCTGCAGTGGCAGTTAGATTTGCACTTGAAGTCAACTCTCCAGCATGGCAAGATGCTCACAAGTTTTGTCCCTCAAGAACAGGGTGGAGAAAATAATAAGCTGCAGGAAAGGAGCTGGATGAAGATCACCTTTAGCAGGAGTTAAGTCACCAATAAAATAATTAGGCAAAAGCAAACATTATATGTACAGTAGGACATGTTAACAAAGCACTTTGCAAAACTCCTTATCCTTCCTGTTATCCTTCCTGTTATCCTTCCACTCCATCAGGGTCTTAAGATAAAGATTTAGTTTCAGCATCTTTCAGCATCTTCCATAAAGATCTTTCCATAAAGATCAGTTTCAGCATCTTTCTTCAAAAACACTGATGGGCAAGCACTAATGAGGCAGAGATTAAAAGAGAAGACAGAAAAGTGTTAAGTGCTGAAGCAAAGGGGAGGAGAGAGGGGAAAGGCTGGCCCAGAGTTCAAGCCAGAGAAGAAAATTCCAGGGGAAAGGGAGATGGGAGGACACGACAGCAGTCTTCAAATGGAGTATTCTGCTGCAGACAAGAGCAGTGATTACTGATGTCTCTGGTCAATATAGCAGCCAGAGGATTAAGCTGCAGCAAGGAAGACATCAAGAACATCAAGACATCAAGAATGGGTTAGACATCAAGAATAATGTTCGAGTTACTGAAGGAGTTCACCGAAGCAGTTTCATTTCTGTCAGTAGATCTTTAGCACTTGGACATTCAACTGTCAGAAATGACAGAGAGTTCATCTGGATTTTCACAAGGGGCAGAAATAATGAGTGGCCTTCTGATGTTTGTTCTGATCCTAGGAGAACCTACACAATATTAATCTCCGCTTCTCTACATTCTTGAAAACACTGAGGGCAAGTTCTCTCTTAGGCAAAGGGATTTTAACAAAGGGACCTAGAATGATTCTAACATTTTTAAATTTAGGTGCAGTGAAAAGAGACTCCCTGCTGGCAAGCCAGGGACCTTGATTTGTTATTGGCAGAGATGTCACAAGTGAGAGGGACAGCTCTGGGATGTACAGACAGTAAGCACTCCCCTTCTCTTTGCATCCTGTCATGCTGAAAGGCCACATTTCTGCTGGCTTTTCGCTTCATCATTGATGAGAAGCTGATAATGGCAGTAGCAAAATTAATAAAGGAGTTAAAAGGGATTCTGGATATTGTGATGAAATGTTCAGATGGTGCACTAGACTGCACCAGTCTAGTGCAGATGTGTGAAGGGAGAAGGTGCTTCAAGATCTGCTGTCAGGCTTCAGTGCTGTGCAGAAGGAATATGGCCAGAGGGAGTGCAGCCCTGCCCTCACTCAGGAGCATTTACACCCAGGTCTCACCCAGAAAACAACATCAGCTTCACTCCAGCTGCTGGCATATTGTTCATAGCATGTAAGGGAACAAAACCTGGCAGCCCATCCTGTCCTGTGCCTCTGCAGTTTCCAGCATGCAGAAAGTTTGGTGGCAGCAGCTGCAGTCCCTGTGTCCCCCTGGCAGCAGCGGCTGCTCAGAGGAGCATTTGTCATGGACACACAACCCCCAGTACAGCCAGGACAAGGCAGGACAGGGGAATACTGCTGGCACTGCCTCAGCCTTTTGTAATGCAACACAGGTAGAACCTGCCAGATCTTCTCCAAAAATGTATTGCAAATTCTTTTTTTTTTCTTTTGCACAAGTAGAATTGTTTTTCTGCTTCATGAGGACTTCAATCCTTCCTTTACCCAGCCCAACTGTCCAGCTCAGAGTTGCTGTGGCATCCTTTGCCAAAAGCCATCAGGAAAACCCTCGCTGTGACTGCAAGAGGCATTTTTTATGTTAACATTTGTGCTTGCTGAACATGTCTGATATTAACTCAATTTGCATTGCTCTTGTTTAGCCTTGCTGTTTAGGGGGTTGTTCTAACCTGCTCTGTGGATTGAGGGGACATGTTTGCCACAAAGTATTCCAACAAAAAAATTACCCAAATTACTATTCTGGGCCACAGCTTTAGCTGTATTTATTTTTTCGCTTACTGAGTTTGCAAAGCATAGAAATAGCAATCCCCCACTGTTTCCATCATGTTTACTTTCTTGTTATATGTGTTTGCTCTGTTTTAGGGTTTTTCCTTTTGATTCTTATTTTGTTTTTAAGAGTCAGGGCACAGTTTCTTAAAAGAAAAGCAATCAAACAGGGGCACAGATACTGCTCTGCAGATTAACAGATAGTGAGGAGTATGTTTGTGTAAAGGACATGTTTTTATGTGCCTCATCCTACAAACACTGCCGTCAATACAAATACATTCAGCTTATCCATGGAAATCAGTACTTGACAGGAAAGGGATCTGAAAGGGAGCAGATGATTCCACTGTTCTTGTTAAGTACCTTAAATGTGATCTAAAGGAATTATGAGCAATTTACTCATGAAATACCAGAATGTAGCAATAGTGCTGCTAAGTGAGTATTTATGAAGGAAAACAAAGCAGAATGATTTAACAGGAAGAACTTTGAGAAGAGCATGGTGAGGAAAAGCATAACTTAAATCAAGAAGCTCCCATATAACAAGTAGCAAAGAAAACCAGGCAGTGAAGAAAAGAAAGTAAAAACATTCAAGAAATATATTCAATTATTCAAGTTGATACCCTTTTCTCCCCCAAGCCTTGTTCCATGATAAATATCCCCACAATCCTTCCAGCTAGGAAATAGCTCTTTGGATGCAGACCAGGAGGTGCAATGAGTCAAACAGAAACAGTCAGGAAGGAGAAAAAAAAATACTGAAAAATACAGTGGCTTTGCATAATGCATATCCACAGTCAGCAATGTGGTCATTGATTTCTGACCCAAAAGGTAAACATAAATAAATAAAGATCTAAAATAGTTTCTCTTACTCAAAGACAAGTTAAATACAAATAGAACAAATACATTATTATTACTACTCTGAGTGCCAGAAATGATGCAGTAACTTCTGAGAGTTTCCCCCATTTGAAATGGAACTTGAAAGCAGCAACGAACCACAAAACCCTGGATCTCCTGGGCCTCTGCCCAACAGCAGCAACAGTCATTAGTTCCCAGTGATCCAGGTTCTTTGGGTGGCAGGTGAGCCACAGTACCCAGGTGTGGGGGGCAAGAGCTGGATGCTCCTCTGGCTCTGGTCCAGGGGTTTCCCAGATGCCCTGGGTCCCATCTGGGTCACCAAAAACTGATGCCTTGTGAAGGCTGACCTAGAATAGAGCTAAAGAATAAAGCAGGGATTTATTAAGAGGCCTCCATGGATCCACCTTGGGCAGCACAACCCAAAATGGTCACAGAAATGGATGACAGGTCACAGCCTCTCACACTTTTATAAGTTCTGCTCCATTTGCATATTGGAGTTAGTTGTCCAATTCCAGCTTTAGGTTGTGAAGTCCCATCCTTCTTGTTTTTCTCTCTTCAGCCCACGCTGTTTGTGCTCTTGGGCTGAGATTTGGATCATTTGTCCTTGGTGCCCAGCTGGAGCAGGAATTGTTTTGTCTCCCTGCTCTGTGCAGAGAGCTCACCATCCCCTAATACGGAGCTCAGACCCACACACTAAAGCAGCACAGAATCTGAAAAATGTAAAAGCTCAAACCTGAGCCATCACCCAGGCACTCCCACATCCATGTTGCCTCTCCACACAAGGCATCCCTGAGCAGCTGTACAGGAGAGGCATGATGCACTCTTTAGACACTTTTTTAGCTGGAGAAAGCCATACTCTCTGAGCAGGAAGGAAGTGCTTCAACCTCCTAAATCCTCTCAGAGTCACTCAGAGACAAGCACCTTACTGAAAGTGTTTGCTTGACCACAGCCAGGAAATTCTGTGCAGGACTGGGCTCTTAGAGACTGCCTTGGTTTGGTGCCTTCTGCTGAGCCCTGGCTTTGTGACCTGAGCACTCCCTGTGCTTGTAGGAAGGCCTGGCTGCCTCTCCAGTGCAGCTGGGGTTTAACTGTAGGATAAGAACTCAGGCTTAAGCCACCTCCAACCCTGTAAGCCTAAACTTGGGCAGAACCACTGAATCACTTAGGTTGGAGAAGGCCTCTGACATCACTGAGTGCAACAACCAGCCCAGCCCCACTGCCAGCTGTGGCAGGAGCTCTCTGGCCACAGAGAGAAACACAACTTTCCCAGGCATCGTTCTGGGAAAAGTCTGTGAGAGCACAGAAAAGACTAAGAAACAATTCTTACCTTCGCTTGCTGCCCCTGTTGCTGTGAACATGTGGGATGCATTATGGAGATTTGTTTATCAAAGGGGGGTTTCTTAATTAGCCAATGGTGAAGGTGTTTGGATTGGAGGACCAGCTGGGTACACCTGTATCTTAACAGTCTGTAAAAGAGCAATGGGTTTCTTAATAAAGATTATTATTGATTAACCTTCTGTAATACATGGAGTCTCTGCTAATTACTACCCAGCCAGGGGCCCCCATGCTCACCACTGACCATGTCCTCAGGTATCCACGTAGTTTGTGAACACTGCCAGGGATGGGCACCCCACCACTTCCTTGAGCAGCCCATTCCAATGCTTGAAAACCTTTTCCATGAAAAAAATTTCCCTAATATCCAATCTAAATTTCCCCTGGCCCAGCCTGAGGCCGTTCCCTCGGCTCCTGTCCCTGTTCCTGGGAGCAGAGCCCGACCCCCCTGATGTCCCCTCCTGGCAGGGACTTGTGCAGAGCCACAAGGGCCCCCCTGAGCCTCCTTTTCTCCAGGCTGAGCCCCTTCCCAGCTCCCTCAGCCCCTGCTGGGGCTCCAGCCCCTTGCCCAGCTCATTTCCCTGCCCTGGACACGCTCCAGCCCCTGCAGGGCTCTGGTGGCCATGACGGGCCCAGCAGTGGACACAACACACAGAATCACAGAATAATCTGTGTTGGAAGGGACCCTCAAGGATCTTGGAAGGGTGAAAGACTCGGAACACTGGTCAGAATAGAGATGAGAGCCTCTAGGGAATGAGAGCAGCAGTGCAGAAGTGATACCCACAGTGTGTGTCAATGTGCAGATGGGGCCCAGCACCTCCACACAGGTCACCTCCTTGGAAATCAGGGCCATGGACAGGGATACTAAACCCAGCCTTCATTTCAGGAGCTGGGATAGCAGCAACTGTGTGAGTGAGAGGTGGGCTTCAGCTGGAGCAGCTGCAGAAAGCTGTGGTGGTGGCAGTGCCAGCCCCCTCAGGCCGTGGCCATCCCTGCTGGGCTCACCCTGGCACTGCCACGGGGACATTCCTGCCTGGCTTTCCATCCTGCACAGAGCACACACGCTGCTGCTAGCAGGCTCTCACCTTTCCCTTTAAATCCTTTTACTGGTTAAACTCGAGTTTTCTGCACCTTAACAAAATAGGAGCAGCGTGCTGGGAGGGCAGGGTGGTCCCTGGCCTGGTGGCCACACAGCTGGAAGGATCAGAGCTGGATGAAAGCAAACGGTTAAACGGGCCCTGGAGAATTCCAAGCGCTTCAAAAGGCAGGAATCAGGGATTCACTGTGAGCCATTCAGTCCTGAGCCATGCCAGGGACAGTCCCACACCGCAGTCAGTGTGGGTGTTTGGCTTCAAAGGACGCATGAATTCTGCACAACATGAATCCTCTGAATTTCACACCATTTCCCAGCAGTTTTATCAGCTTGGTTCATGCTCCATGCTAGTGCTTTTAACACTGCCCTACCTTTCATGATGTGTGATTTTGTTTGCCACATGATTTCCTATAATCCAAGTAAAAATGACAATAAAACATGACACCTTTTCACATTCTACTTTAACTTCATAATTTGTGTTAATAAAACTGCACAAACATAACTCATTTTGCATAGCACCAAGACTGTGGGTACCCTCCTACTAAAAAAACACACCCCAAAACTTCCCAAAATCAGAGGAATGTTTCAAAGTAGAAGGGAAACTAAACAAATTTAAAAAAACACATTAGTTTTACCCAAAACCTAAGTTAGATGCTCAGATCTGACAATAAATATTGAATATAAAACACCTAATACATCACAAAAATCAACACATCATCCTATTTTGACCATATGAACATTTCTTAACTAAAGCTGGTTTGATAAATATTAATATTCAATTTCCTTTCACTTATTATAATGTCAGAAACCCACAAGATAGCAATTTTGTGTAAAGTGCAAGAAGATAACATTCCTGTATACAGGGAAAACTGGAAATTATATTGAGTGAGGCTTCTTTAAACAAAAAGATAAATTTAAAATATCGTAACTTCTGATTTATTTGTTAGTTTTATACTGAAAGGATTAATAAATCTTCTAGAAACTTAAGATGTGTAAGTGTAATATAGGGTTAATATATCAAATAAGTAATCTTAATAATGATCAATATATTCCCATCCTGTGAGTAAGAAAAAGGTTTTTCTTTCCACGTAGTACATCCATCCCTTTTACTTGGGAAATCCCTTGTTTAAAGGAAAATTTCCCAGCTGTGGATTCTGCCTCTCAGGTTTGTTTTTTAAAGCCCAGGAACTCTGAATGATAGGTTATGTGAAGGCACAGCAGCTTCACTTGGATCATTGTTTTTCACAACTCTCATCCTCACACACTGTTGAAAGGAAGCAGCAAGAAGCTGCTAATATTATTTTCCAAATATATATAATATAATGTAATGTAATGTAATGTAATGTAATGTAATGTAATGTAATATAATATAATA
>NW_005054519.1:317997-328990 GCF_000277835.1 Geospiza fortis
TATTATATTATATTATATTATATTATATTATATTATATTATATTATATTATATTATATTATATTATATTATATTATATTATATTATATTATATTATATTATATTATATTCCAAAGATCTGTGTATCACCTGCTGACCCTTAGGGCCTCTCTCCTCCCCACCAGCACTTGCTGCTCCTCAGAGCCATTATTTAGGCTGTTGCCCCTAAACCAGGGTGTGGATTTTTAAGCTACATAAATACATTGTGTTCTTCAGGAGACACTGCACAGCACTCAGACAGGCTTCAGCTCTGCAGCCACCTAAATGATCTAGCACTTAGCAGTTTTATTTTTCTTGTTTAACAGAAACGATCCCTGGCTAGTGTAGCATGAATAACCTTCCTCAGGATAGTTTAAAGCCACACTGTAATAAAGTATGCATCCTACTGCAATGATTACAATGTCATCTACTCCATTTCTGCATGAACAGCCTAAATTGTAAGTTATTGCAGCATTGCTGGCAGTGTGCTGGGTATTTTTTAAAGTAACACTCACATGCTTAGGGGGCAGGCACAGGAAAAGGCTGCAGAATGGAGGTCAGTGAGGACAAATCCAGTTGGCAACTGCAGTTATAGCATCTCCACTTTGTGTACACAGTCCTGCTCCAAAGGGCTTGGAGACACCAATTAACTGCTTTTGTGGTTTTGTTGTTGTAGTTTTTATATTTTTTAATATTTTAAGCCAAGGACAAAAGTTGGAATTTAGTAGTCCTTGTGGGTCCCTTCCAACTCAGGATATTCTACAATTCTATTATTTACATTTCAAATTTAAACTTAACATGTAATATTGTGCATTCAATTAAAAAGGTGATGTTGAATGAAAAATCATAGAATCACAGAATAATAGAAAGGTTTGGCATGGAAAGGGACATTAAAGCCCACCTTATTCTACCCCCTTCCATGGCAGGGACACCTTCCACTGTCCCAGGTGCTCCCAGCCCCAGTGTCCAGCCTGGCCTTGGGCACTGCCAGGGATGCAGGGGCAGCCCCAGCTGCTCTGGGCACCCTGTGCCAGGGCCTGCCCACCCTGCCAGGGAGGAATCCAGTGCTTCAATCAAAGCACTATTCTAAATTCTAAAATTTCTTTTAGAAATGGGCTGCTATAAAATACAGGAATAATGCTCTTCTATAAGCCATTAGTTCAAAAATTCTTCATCAGCACCCACTGAAATTTTTCCATGGCTGTTTCCAAAATCCAAAGGCTTTGCTGCAAACAGAATTCTGTGAGAGGGCCCTGAGCTGAGCCACCTGCTCTCAGCACAGCCCATAGCCATGCACAGAGTTCCCCTCCTGGTGCTGCATTCTGCCTGCATCCCTGACGTGTCAGTCCCAGTCACTAAATGCCCAAGAATTACATGGCTCCCTGCTGAGCAACCTTTGCAAAGCTCAATGCCTAACAACAGTGGGGTTTGTTTCATTTTATGTCCACAGTGTTCTGTGATGTGCAAACATCCCTGGAACTGAGGGGACACACTTGATGAATGCAATCTCTTACAGAAGGTACTGATGAAAATCAGCCTCCAAACCATCATGTAAACATAACTAAATAACTAAAACTGTTCAGAATTAGAGAATATCAACCTGCAGAGAATGATGCTCACTGTTGTTTTAAAGTCCAGTTCTCTTTGGCTATTCAATGCCCAGTTTCAGACCAGCCTGCACATCTCTCTTTGCATGCAGGCTGTTATCACCATGTGCACATAACTCCTAATTTAGGCTCAGACATATTTAGATACCAACAACTGGATAGGAGAGAAGTAGTATTATGCAATTCCTTTGATCTGGCACACATATTAAATGTATCTAAACTGCATGTTTGTTATGAAAGGCAGCATTTTATGCAGATCAAAGTATGTTTATGTGATTTAACATTTGTTAACTTCCCATTCTGCAATTTAACTGCTAGGACAGTATCTCTGATAAGGCCATGCCAATGCTCACAGCTCAATGTGTTTAAAACAGGAAATTTTTTCTGATGGGGATACTTTGGAGAATGATCACATCATTATTTTTTCTATACTAGTATTTTCACAATTGGCAGGTGAGCCATGTATTCCCTCCAAGCCCCTGCTGCCCGTTGGGCACAAACTAAGCACTAAAATTGCATCTCTAAGATAACTGAGATGCAGCACTCACACACAGAATATCCATTATTCCATGCTGTTCTACACCAATTGTTTCCTGAAGGACTCCAAGGTGAAAGGACCACAATGACATAATGGCCTTCAATTTATAGTGCTTTGAACATTCAACAATCTCTCTGTTGCTGCATTTTTCAGCAGTGGTACGAAACAATAATAAAAAAAATATTAATTTCTAGGTCAGTGTTTATTTCTTGGAAAGACTGAAAACCTTTCAGATATTCCAGCAGTTAAAATACAGCTGCTGTTCTATTAAAATTTGGTTTTGAAAGTCAGTCACATTATCATGAAAGAGGTGAAATAGCCCTGAATTGACCAAGGGACATTTGTAAAATGCTTTTCACAGACAATGCAGGGAGATGATCATTAGCTGTGTCTCTAGCACAGGTGGGAATGGGACTCATGTGGAAATCACCCTTCACTTTGCAGTGCTTTTCCCTTAAGTTTTCAGTAGTTGCATGGAAATTACCTGGTAAGAGACCAGGTTATCAATAAGGCTTGAGGAAAAAAACATCCAGAGCATGCTGAAGTGACAATACAGAAACTGTGAGACAGAAATCCTTTTGGAAAGCTCTCTGTACAAGGAAACATTTCAGTTCTTTTCTCAAGTTAAATCAAAAAGTTTGTCTGAATAAGGACAAACATTTCAGTCCTTTCCTCAGGTTAAATCACAAAGTTTGTCTGAATAACCACCATATATTAAGAAGGAAATGTTAAACCCACAAGGCAACTATGAATACAATTGTCTAAATAGGAATGTCAAGTCTAGTTAGTGCAGAGTTTGTGGGAAAACTTATTTTTGGTTTCCCTTTACTATGGAAAGTGAAACATTAGCTGACAAGAAAGAGTGTGGAATGAAACAAGGCAGTGATACTGTGCTGTGTGATTTAATTGCAGACAGCCTCCACTTCAACCCCCAGAAGCACTTACCCAAAATTCCTCATGGAGGCAGAGGGGGAAGCTCCCTAAAGCATTTCAAAAGTGTGTCCTGCCCTCTTTTGCCAGGATACCCCCATAAGGCTGAGAAATCATGGAATTTTCACAAATTGGCAGGTGTGTGCTGAGGAATGATGGAATCAGCCTCAGCCTTACTGCAAGTGGCTTCTGCAGCAGGGACCTCACCACAGACATCAGCTGCTGGTGCTGAGTGCTCACAGAAGGTATCCCAGGGAAATAGAGGAAACAGCACTTCAGGATCCTTCTTCTGTAAAAATCCATCCTGACCAAATCATGGGCCTTAGCAGAAACAATTTAAGCACTTATTTTTTAACCTTTGGGTAAAAAAAAAATATGTAGAGTTTCTAATCATAGAATCATAGAATTGTTTTGGAAGGAGACGTTGAAGTTCATCTAGTTTTAACCCCCCTGCTGTGGTCAGGGACACCTTCAACTTGATTCAACATTTAGCAAACAGAAAATAAATTAGGTACCTGCCCAAGAGCTGGTGTATGTTTATTATTTCAAATGAGAGACTTGACCAGCTCTTAAACATTCACTAATCTTTAGACTGAAGACTTCAGAAGTGGCAAAAGACAAACTGTGAAGAAATCATTGTCTAACTGAGGGAGCACAGGAGCCAACTCAGCCAAGGAGAGGAGGAAGCAGAGATTTTGGAGTTGCTAAGCACAGAAAACACCTGAACTCTGCTGCCAGAGCTGCTGGTAACCTACAGAGGGCTGTGCTTGATGTGCCTGCCCAGGCAGGAGCTCTCCAGCCTCAGCCTTCCCAAACACTGGAACACAAAGCCAGGCAGGGAATGCAGAGTGCAAAGGTGTGGCTTGGCAGGCAGAGCTGGCTGTAGGTGTGCCCAAGGCAGGAGCAAACACCCAAAGCACAGATTAGGAAGATTAGGGAGATGAAGTGCGGGTGTTGCCCCTCTTGTTGGGCCCCAGAGACACCCCTGATGTGGGAAAGCCTCCTTTTAACAGTTCTGTGCCAGGATTGAGAGATGCACAGGACTTTTTTTGCTCTTCAGGTTGCTGTTTATTGTTATCTCATCAGAAGTTCGGCATGTTTTCTGCACTAGACTTAGCGCTCAAGAAAGCACAGCAGAAATGGTCACAAGATGTACAGTTCCAAGGTCTTTTAAAGCTGTTTTACCCAATTAACTCTTAAAACATTCTTTATTTCTACCTTTCTACCAACAACCAATCCCCTGTCCATGTAACATCTGCTTCTTCCTGTGGCCAATCACCCTGCGCCACCAACACTGCAGAAAATGAAGGAAAAGGAGGAGGAGGCGGTGGTGGAGGAGAAGGAGAAGGAGAAGGAGAAGAAAAAGAACGAGAAGGAGAAGAAGAAGAAAGAAGAAGGAGAAGGAGAAGAAAAAGAACGAGAAGGAGAAGAAGAAGAAAGAAGAAGGAGAAGAAGAAGGAGAAGGAGAAGAAGGAGAAGAAGGAGAAGAAAAAGAAGAAGATGAAGAAGAAAAAGAAGAAGATGAAGAAGAAGATGATGTATTTCCCACTCTGGTAGACTCTAGTCTATCCCAAAGTCTTGGAAGCCCTCTCCATGGGTTAAGGTCAAAGGCCGTGCTTCTCTGGGGGTCAGGACAGAGTCACACAATAATGAGGTTGGAAGAGACCTCTAAGATCATCGAGTCCAACCTATGCCCTAACACCTCAACCAGACTATAGCACCAAGTGCCATGTCCAGTGTTTCTTTAAACACATCCAGTGATTCTACCACCTCCCTGGGAAGAGCATCCCAGTACTTTATTATTCTTTTGGTGAAAAACTTTTTCCTAATATCCAACCTATCCCTTCCCTGACGTAGCTGGAGACTGTGTCCTCTGGTTCTGTCAGTGCTGCCCTGTGAGAGAGACCGACCCCACCTGTCTGCAGCCTCCCTTCAGGGAGCTGTAGAGGGCAGTAAGGTCACCTCTGAGCCTCCTCTTCTCCAGGCTAAACAGCCCCAGCTCCTTCAAACGTCCCTCACAGGGTTTGTGTTCCCAGCCCCTCTCCAGCATCCTCAGAGCAGGCAGAGAAATATTCCCTGTGCCCTGGGTTCCAACAATGAAACCTCACTTTGGTGCAAAACCTAAACAGTTCTGTGAGAACAGACTGGGTCCTGATCAGGACACACTGCAGCTCCTGAGTGCAGGCAGGGGAGGAAAGGACAGAGAAGGGAGAGCTGGAGCAGCTCTGATGGACAAGAAAAGATACAGCCTCCAAAGCAGGATTGCTGAATACGTTCTTAAGAGAATTCAAGCCCAAATGAAAATTTGCAAGGCAATAAAAAGGCACAGGAGTGAGGATGTGTACAAAGGAACAACACAAGCAAATTTCTGTGCAATGCTACCTACAACCACCAAAGAATATGGAGGTCAAAAAGGAATACAAATATTGTACAGATTCACCTCCCATCCAACAAGTAAAAAGAGAGTTATAATTAGCAGCCAACCCAACTTCAATTGCTTGACAGGTTCTGAAATAAAATTATTAAATAATCAATTAATAATGTCCTACAGGATAATAAAGTGATGGAAATAGGCAACACAGATTTGTCAGGAGCAACCAATTAAATTTCCTTCCTTGACAGGTAGCTGGTGTAACTGATAAGGCAGAAGCAGTAGATGTAAAACAGCCCCACTTCTATAAAGCTTTAAATACTGCTGGGCATGGAATCTCCATTGGCAAGCTAGGGAAATATTACCTGGATGAGAAAGACCCTTGAGCTAAATCCTTAATTAATTTAAAAGATATGTTCAAGGAGCAATTACCAATATTCTTATTTTGAACTGAAAGAGGCATTACGATGGAAATTCACAGGAGTCCACTCAAGCAATATCTAAATTATCTTCCAGTGAAGAGGGCCAGGGAAAAAGTGCTGGGGAAACAAGGCAGGAGGACATGCAAGCATAGATCTTTGTGATCCAAAATGATCTTTACAAGCTGGAAACAAAGCCAATAAAGACCTCTAGGATGAAATTTGTTAAAGGCAGATTCAAGTCATTGTGTGTGGGAGTAAGTCATGAAATGCACCGAGAACAACTAACAAGAAAAGGGTCAGATGTCAAAATTGAAGAAAAGAATAGATGAGGTGGAATTTGAACAGCAGTAAAACAAGCTCGTTCTCCAACCCCTAGCACAAGCAGGACTGTGAAACACGGACAAGCATTCCTGGCAACTGTGCGTATGAGCCAGGTCCTGAGATCCCAAAATAGATGATGTCAAATTTCAGGCTCTACGAGAGGGAAACAATAAAGACAATAGATTTTAGAACATGACAGATAAAGAGGAGCTGAAGGAACTTGATGTGTTTGATTTACAAAAGGAAACATTAAAGCGAGATTCATGAGAGACTTACAATGCAAAAATCTGCAAAATGACAGTCATCCTAAGCAGGGCAGGAAAAAACAAATGACAGGCATTATAATTTGGTTCAAAGATTTACTTTAGATATTAGGAAAAGTTTTCTGACTAAAAGAGGTACTAAGTCTTCAGAGATTTCTAGAAAGGCTGCAGAAAGCCTTTTGATTTGTTGTTGCTATGAACACATTAGACAAACAGCTATTTTAGTGCATGATTTCTTACAGACATCCTAGTCTTAATTTTCTATAGTTAATGGATTATTTTGCTACAGCCAGAGCAACTCTAGACCAACAAAATTCTAAGCAAACTGAAGAAATGATTTCTAAATCCTTAAGGAAAAATTAATCATTGCAATTTTAGTGAAAGTCACTAAAAGACACAGAGTAAAATAGATATTCAATTCTAAATGTGATTGAAACTCATTAGAGGTGGCAAGCACTAATACACTGCATATTTTTATTGATTCTGCTTTTTTTAGAGGAAAATTCTTCCCAATAATAATCTGCTACTACAGATCAGGTTATGTAATGGCAAGGACAGCTGAGCTTATGGTGTTCACTGGGATTCCTCCCTTATTTTCAAAGTCTGATTGTAACTGTAGTGAAGAAAAATGTCAGAACTTAGTGCTTCTGACAAAGTACTTCTAAAACTTCCTTCAGATGGAAAAAAAAATGAGCCCTTTTGACATCCAGGACAAGAACTTAATGAACTGTAAATCATCACACATGGTGACAGCATCCCTGCTGTGGGAGGGAGCAGGGAGGGACAGAAACATGCATAGGAGAAAACCATTTATTTCCAGTCACTTTATGGAATGGCTGCAATTCAACCACTGAATCCAACCTCAGTGCCACCTTCAGGAGCAGAAATTTTCACCTCACCAGTGCAATTGATCATTTAAACCTGGTTTGATCAGCAGAGAAAGATACCCAGCGATTGTTTTGCACAAATAAATGATTTACCACCCAATCCAAATCCTGTCATTTCCTAAACACCAACAGCTGGGTCAGGAGGATTTTCAGCCCTGTGGGGAGGATGCTCAGGACATCTCTCACTGAACCCATCCCTGACCCTACCACAGCCCCTCTGGCTGATTTATTCCTGGTTGCCAAGAAATCACACTGCTCCTCTCTTTACAGCGTCTGGAGTTTTATCTGTTGGGCCTTAATATAGGTATTTAATTAATACCTTTTGTTTATTAAGATAATTTAAATTTGTTTATTAAGATAATTTGTGCTTCTTGGAAATAGGAATAAGCCACCAAATGGTTGATATGAACTTCAAGTAGTATGAAAGGTGGAATATTAGCAAGAGGACAGAAATAACCTCAAGCTCTGTAGATCACAGAATTGACAGCTTGGTTTAAACTGGCCCTTTTCCCCTCTCTATTTTGCAGCCTATCAACAGGAATTTCTAGGTTTTAGGAACACACAAGCAATGAAACTTGTATTTTTCAGGCAAAAATTGCTCCAGTGTTGTTATTACCTGATAAAATGATGGCAAATTTTTGGTATCCCACTGACAAAGCTCAGTGCTTTCATACAAAAACAGAAACAAATCAGATTTTATTTTCTGGCCCACTGACCAGCAGGCACATAAGAAATAAGGACCATAATGGACATAGGATGTTGTAGTCCTACTTATTGACAATTATCTTTAACATATCTGAGTCAGCTTATGTTCCTGAAGGTGTAGGGATACCCTGGAGGAATAACAGCAAGAATTAACACTCTAGTGCACATGCTAATTAGGATTTAATTAGGGAATTTAAAAAATGCAGAGTGCATGTTTTCAGCAAGTGCAAATTACCAACTTATTGCTTATGGGGTTGGGGAGTTTTATTGCAAATATCATAATTGTCACTTTATGTAAAATTCAAGAAATTCAAATTCTATTTCAGTTTTTAGGAAGAAATAATTTTTCCTCTGGCACATTTACATTCATTATAATTCTTGTAACACTCTATCCCAATTTATAATTTTTTCTACATTACTAATTCAGCGTGAAAGATATTAAATTGCTTTTCTTTATGCTATTACAATGTACACAGGATGTTCCCTATAAATTGCACTATAACACTTTCCTTCAGCCTTTGCTGTTCATCTGAATAACAGTTATAACCTGTGGGTCAATAAAACTATTCCCTCAAAAAAAGGAAAAGGGTGCAGGCCTTTCTGGGTTTATTTTTTTCCAGGAGAAAGAGCAAAATGAAAATGCCAAGTGCTGTTTTAACACAGCAGTGCTTTCCCCTCCTGCTCCCACCTTTCTCTCCCAAGAAGATGTTCCACTTCACTCAGAGGCTGGTGGGATCCTGACATCAATAGTTTGAGAATTTTGACCCTGATCACACAGTGCTGACAGGAATTCTTCCAATCCTTCCCCTGTATTTGGCCATTCTCTGTGTCTGCTCGCTGGAAAATCCACATGGGACAAATCAACGTGCAATAAAGGCAAATTTTAAAGATCTCTCTAGCTGGGCTCTGAGAGAAACTTCTGGCTAGGGACTTCCTAATGAAAGGGAATTAACAAGATGATTAAAGTGTTAAGAAAACTCAATTTGCATCAGAATTTTAATTATTTCAAAACAGACCCTTTAAACAAAAGATAATCTTGTCAAGTACCTTTCCCCCTTAATTATTAATGCTAATTGCTGGTCTTCATTGTTTTCTTTTCAAAATCAAAACTTTTCCAGTGTGCTTCCTTTGCTGTTTCTGGATGTGTTTTCAGCCCCAGTGCTCAGTGAACACAGGTGTATGATTTGTGTCATGGGAGGGCCAGCACAGGAACACCCCCTCAGACTTCCCACTTTAATTCCTGGACATCTTCAGAACCTGCTAATTAGACTCCAGCACAAATAACATCCTTGCAAATGTCTCCATCCTCATTCTCTGTAGATGAATGGGGAGAAAGTAAATAAAAGCAACTTTACAGGAATCTCTGGGATGGAACACCAGTGAGGGCACTGATGGCACAGCCTGGCAGTACCACCAGAAAACCTTGGAGCACAGGTTTCTGTGCTCAGGACACAGAAAACTCCTGTGGACCATGAGCCCAGAGCTCCTTTGAGTCAGCACTCACCAGCAACACTGAGGAGCAGTGTCAGTTTTGGGGTTGGAATGGCTACATTTATTTTCTTTGTTTTCACAGGCTGCATTTTGATTAATTTGCTGAACCAA
Source organism: Geospiza fortis (assembly GCF_000277835.1). Lineage (NCBI taxonomy): Eukaryota > Metazoa > Chordata > Aves > Passeriformes > Thraupidae > Geospiza > Geospiza fortis. The sequence continues at coordinate 327,661 of NW_005054519.1, forward strand.
GATTTGAAAAAAATGAAAACTAAATGAAAACCAAGGAAAAAACCCAACAAACCACAGACCAAGCAAGTGGAAGATACTTCAATAAGACAGCCCTGACACTGCATTTAGTTGTCTGAGTGATTTTGAGTGCTGATATTTAGGCAGGTAATTTGGGCTCTGCATCACTGGTGGGGTGGGGAGAGAGCACCTGAACACACAAGCACTCAGCACAACTGGATCAGCCAGAAAGGAAACAACACTTAAAACTAACTGGGAGATGCTGATGATGCATTTTTGTGGTAAAAAGAACTTCAGATACAAATCCTTTTCTTATAAACAAAACAAAGCAAAACAAAAAAGCCCCCAAAACAACTAAAAAAACCCACAAAAACCCCCTAAAACACACCTAAATCCTCAATTCCTCCCTTGTCATAAAAACTATTGATCTACTCTACAGTGATCTAAATACACACTTCACTTCCCTCAGTGCCTGTACTGAAGCTTATTAGGAGCAAACAAAATATTTCAGAAAACAGATCAGAAAGGAAAATTTCTGACCTTTAGCAGTCACCAGGTTCAAGAGTAAAATTAACTTTTTCTGAAGATCATGCCCCATGTAAAAGGTAAGTGAAGTATAGTCCTAAACACTGTGATTTTGTCTCAGTGAAGTTACATTTTTAAAAAAGAATAGAAGCTTCAGGGACTGTCTGGCAGGATGGATGTGCTGTGAGAGGACAGCCCAGCAAAAACTGGGACATCAGATTTTGTTTAGTTTTCCCTTTGCTTTCATTGAGCATTCAGGTTCACCCTCACTCAGACGAGATTATAACATAATAATAGGCAAGAGCTAATAAATTTGTGCTCTCAGTACATCACTCAGCTGTCTCTGATATCACAATATTTAAAGGATCTATCACAGCATGAAACATTTCAGATAAGTCTTTGTAACAATTGCAAATTAAATCATTTAAAAACAGTTTTATAACCCACTTCCTTCCAAACACTTTTCCTTGCCAATAGCTGGACTGAATTTCAAGACAACATATAGGAATATGAGAAAAACAGCACAAAAAGGCAAAGTTTTTATTAAAACATTGTTTCAGAAAAGATTTTAAATGAGATTAAATTTAGCAGATGTTTGTAGCTAATTAGTAGGTCATGAAGTCTCATGAAATGTTTCAAACCACATGAAATTTAGCAGATGTTTTGTAGATAATTACTAGGTCACTTAAAGAAATATTTACTTTTTGACTACTCACCATGTGTACAGTAAAACAGGTGGTTTTACAAGCGCTTCAAAGCAAGAGCAGGGATAGACTTCATCTTGTAGAAATTGAATTTATCCTGCTGA
>NW_005054519.1:332101-338594 GCF_000277835.1 Geospiza fortis
AGAAGGAGAAGGAGAAGGAGAAGAAAAAGAACGAGAAGGAGAAGAAGAAGAAAGAAGAAGGAGAAGAAGAAGGAGAAGGAGAAGAAGGAGAAGAAGGAGAAGAAAAAGAAGAAGATGAAGAAGAAAAAGAAGAAGATGAAGAAGAAGATGATGTATTTCCCACTCTGGTAGACTCTAGTCTATCCCAAAGTCTTGGAAGCCCTCTCCATGGGTTAAGGGCAAAGGCCGTGCTTCTCTGGGGGTCAGGACAGAGTCACACAATAATGAGGTTGGAAGAGACCTCTAAGATCATCGAGTCCAACCTATGCCCTAACACCTCAACCAGACTATAGCACCAAGTGCCATGTCCAGTGTTTCTTTAAACACATCCAGTGATTCTACCACCTCCCTGGGAAGAGCATCCCAGTACTTTATTATTCTTTTGGTGAAAAACTTTTTCCTAATATCCAACCTATCCCTTCCCTGACGTAGCTGGAGACTGTGTCCTCTGGTTCTGTCAGTGCTGCCCTGTGAGAGAGACCGACCCCACCTGTCTGCAGCCTCCCTTCAGGGAGCTGTAGAGGGCAGTAAGGTCACCTCTGAGCCTCCTCTTCTCCAGGCTAAACAGCCCCAGCTCCTTCAAACGTCCCTCACAGGGTTTGTGTTCCCAGCCCCTCTCCAGCATCCTCAGAGCAGGCAGAGAAATATTCCCTGTGCCCTGGGTTCCAACAATGAAACCTCACTTTGGTGCAAAACCTAAACAGTTCTGTGAGAACAGACTGGGTCCTGATCAGGACACACTGCAGCTCCTGAGTGCAGGCAGGGGAGGAAAGGACAGGGAAGGGAGAGCTGGAGCAGCTCTGATGGACAAGAAAAGATACAGCCTCCAAAGCAGGATTGCTGAATACGTTCTTAAGAGAATTCAAGCCCAAATGAAAATTTGCAAGGCAATAAAAAGGCACAGGAGTGAGGATGTGTACAAAGGAACAACACAAGCAAATTTCTGTGCAATGCTACCTACAACCACCAAAGAATATGGAGGTCAAAAAGGAATACAAATATTGTACAGATTCACCTCCCATCCAACAAGTAAAAAGAGAGTTATAATTAGCAGCCAACCCAACTTCAATTGCTTGACAGGTTCTGAAATAAAATTATTAAATAATCAATTAATAATGTCCTACAGGATAATAAAGTGATGGAAATAGGCAACACAGATTTGTCAGGAGCAACCAATTAAATTTCCTTCCTTGACAGGTAGCTGGTGTAACTGATAAGGCAGAAGCAGTAGATGTAAAACAGCCCCACTTCTATAAAGCTTTAAATACTGCTGGGCATGGAATCTCCATTGGCAAGCTAGGGAAATATTACCTGGATGAGAAAGACCCTTGAGCTAAATCCTTAATTAATTTAAAAGATATGTTCAAGGAGCAATTACCAATATTCTTATTTTGAACTGAAAGAGGCATTACGATGGAAATTCACAGGAGTCCACTCAAGCAATATCTAAATTATCTTCCAGTGAAGAGGGCCAGGGAAAAAGTGCTGGGGAAACAAGGCAGGAGGACATGCAAGCATAGATCTTTGTGATCCAAAATGATCTTTACAAGCTGGAAACAAAGCCAATAAAGACCTCTAGGATGAAATTTGTTAAAGGCAGATTCAAGTCATTGTGTGTGGGAGTAAGTCATGAAATGCACCGAGAACAACTAACAAGAAAAGGGTCAGATGTCAAAATTGAAGAAAAGAATAGATGAGGTGGAATTTGAACAGCAGTAAAACAAGCTCGTTCTCCAACCCCTAGCACAAGCAGGACTGTGAAACACGGACAAGCATTCCTGGCAACTGTGCGTATGAGCCAGGTCCTGAGATCCCAAAATAGATGATGTCAAATTTCAGGCTCTACGAGAGGGAAACAATAAAGACAATAGATTTTAGAACATGACAGATAAAGAGGAGCTGAAGGAACTTGATGTGTTTGATTTACAAAAGGAAACATTAAAGCGAGATTCATGAGAGACTTACAATGCAAAAATCTGCAAAATGACAGTCATCCTAAGCAGGGCAGGAAAAAACAAATGACAGGCATTATAATTTGGTTCAAAGATTTACTTTAGATATTAGGAAAAGTTTTCTGACTAAAAGAGGTACTAAGTCTTCAGAGATTTCTAGAAAGGCTGCAGAAAGCCTTTTGATTTGTTGTTGCTATGAACACATTAGACAAACAGCTATTTTAGTGCATGATTTCTTACAGACATCCTAGTCTTAATTTTCTATAGTTAATGGATTATTTTGCTACAGCCAGAGCAACTCTAGACCAACAAAATTCTAAGCAAACTGAAGAAATGATTTCTAAATCCTTAAGGAAAAATTAATCATTGCAATTTTAGTGAAAGTCACTAAAAGACACAGAGTAAAATAGATATTCAATTCTAAATGTGATTGAAACTCATTAGAGGTGGCAAGCACTAATACACTGCATATTTTTATTGATTCTGCTTTTTTTAGAGGAAAATTCTTCCCAATAATAATCTGCTACTACAGATCAGGTTATGTAATGGCAAGGACAGCTGAGCTTATGGTGTTCACTGGGATTCCTCCCTTATTTTCAAAGTCTGATTGTAACTGTAGTGAAGAAAAATGTCAGAACTTAGTGCTTCTGACAAAGTACTTCTAAAACTTCCTTCAGATGGAAAAAAAAATGAGCCCTTTTGACATCCAGGACAAGAACTTAATGAACTGTAAATCATCACACATGGTGACAGCATCCCTGCTGTGGGAGGGAGCAGGGAGGGACAGAAACATGCATAGGAGAAAACCATTTATTTCCAGTCACTTTATGGAATGGCTGCAATTCAACCACTGAATCCAACCTCAGTGCCACCTTCAGGAGCAGAAATTTTCACCTCACCAGTGCAATTGATCATTTAAACCTGGTTTGATCAGCAGAGAAAGATACCCAGCGATTGTTTTGCACAAATAAATGATTTACCACCCAATCCAAATCCTGTCATTTCCTAAACACCAACAGCTGGGTCAGGAGGATTTTCAGCCCTGTGGGGAGGATGCTCAGGACATCTCTCACTGAACCCATCCCTGACCCTACCACAGCCCCTCTGGCTGATTTATTCCTGGTTGCCAAGAAATCACACAGCTCCTCTCTTTACAGCGTCTGGAGTTTTATCTGTTGGGCCTTAATATAGGTATTTAATTAATACCTTTTGTTTATTAAGATAATTTAAATTTGTTTATTAAGATAATTTGTGCTTCTTGGAAATAGGAATAAGCCACCAAATGGTTGATATGAACTTCAAGTAGTATGAAAGGTGGAATATTAGCAAGAGGACAGAAATAACCTCAAGCTCTGTAGATCACAGAATTGACAGCTTGGTTTAAACTGGCCCTTTTCCCCTCTCTATTTTGCAGCCTATCAACAGGAATTTCTAGGTTTTAGGAACACACAAGCAATGAAACTTGTATTTTTCAGGCAAAAATTGCTCCAGTGTTGTTATTACCTGATAAAATGATGGCAAATTTTTGGTATCCCACTGACAAAGCTCAGTGCTTTCATACAAAAACAGAAACAAATCAGATTTTATTTTCTGGCCCACTGACCAGCAGGCACATAAGAAATAAGGACCATAATGGACATAGGATGTTGTAGTCCTACTTATTGACAATTATCTTTAACATATCTGAGTCAGCTTATGTTCCTGAAGGTGTAGGGATACCCTGGAGGAATAACAGCAAGAATTAACACTCTAGTGCACATGCTAATTAGGATTTAATTAGGGAATTTAAAAAATGCAGAGTGCATGTTTTCAGCAAGTGCAAATTACCAACTTATTGCTTATGGGGTTGGGGAGTTTTATTGCAAATATCATAATTGTCACTTTATGTAAAATTCAAGAAATTCAAATTCTATTTCAGTTTTTAGGAAGAAATAATTTTTCCTCTGGCACATTTACATTCATTATAATTCTTGTAACACTCTATCCCAATTTATAATTTTTTCTACATTACTAATTCAGCGTGAAAGATATTAAATTGCTTTTCTTTATGCTATTACAATGTACACAGGATGTTCCCTATAAATTGCACTATAACACTTTCCTTCAGCCTTTGCTGTTCATCTGAATAACAGTTATAACCCGTGGGTCAATAAAACTATTCCCTCAAAAAAAGGAAAAGGGTGCAGGCCTTTCTGGGTTTATTTTTTTTCCAGGAGAAAGAGCAAAATGAAAATGCCAAGCGCTGTTTTAACACAGCAGTGCTTTCCCCTCCTGCTCCCACCTTTCTCTCCCAAGAAGATGTTCCACTTCACTCAGAGGCTGGTGGGATCCTGACATCAATAGTTTGAGAATTTTGACCCTGATCACACAGTGCTGACAGGAATTCTTCCAATCCTTCCCCTGTATTTGGCCATTCTCTGTGTCTGCTCGCTGGAAAATCCACATGGGACAAATCAACGTGCAATAAAGGCAAATTTTAAAGATCTCTCTAGCTGGGCTCTGAGAGAAACTTCTGGCTAGGGACTTCCTAATGAAAGGGAATTAACAAGATGATTAAAGTGTTAAGAAAACTCAATTTGCATCAGAATTTTAATTCTTTCAAAACAGACCCTTTAAACAAAAGATAATCTTGTCAAGTACCTTTCCCCCTTAATTATTAATGCTAATTGCTGGTCTTCATTGTTTTCTTTTCAAAATCAAAACTTTTCCAGTGTGCTTCCTTTGCTGTTTCTGGATGTGTTTTCAGCCCCAGTGCTCAGTGAACACAGGTGTATGATTTGTGTCATGGGAGGGCCAGCACAGGAACACCCCCTCAGACTTCCCACTTTAATTCCTGGACATCTTCAGAACCTGCTAATTAGACTCCAGCACAAATAACATCCTTGCAAATGTCTCCATCCTCATTGTCTGTAGATGAATGGGGAGAAAGTAAATAAAAGCAACTTTACAGGAATCTCTGGGATGGAACACCAGTGAGGGCACTGATGGCACAGCCTGGCAGAACCACCAGAAAACCTTGGAGCACAGGTTTCTGTGCTCAGGACACAGAAAACTCCTGTGGACCATGAGCCCAGAGCTCCTTTGAGTCAGCACTCACCAGCAACACTGAGGAGCAGTGTCAGTTTTGGGGTTGGAATGGCTACATTTATTTTCTTTGTTTTCACAGGCTGCATTTTGATTAATTTGCTGAACCAAGATTTGAAAAAAATGAAAACTAAATGAAAACCAAGGAAAAAACCCAACAAACCACAGACCAAGCAAGTGGAAGATACTTCAATAAGACAGCCCTGACACTGCATTTAGTTGTCTGAGTGATTTTGAGTGCTGATATTTAGGCAGGTAATTTGGGCTCTGCATCACTGGTGGGGTGGGGAGAGAGCACCTGAACACACAAGCACTCAGCACAACTGGATCAGCCAGAAAGGAAACAACACTTAAAACTAACTGGGAGATGCTGATGATGCATTTTTGTGGTAAAAAGAACTTCAGATACAAATCCTTTTCTTATAAACAAAACAAAGCAAAACAAAAAAGCCCCCAAAACAACTAAAAAAACCCACAAAAACCCCCTAAAACACACCTAAATCCTCAATTCCTCCCTTGTCATAAAAACTATTGATCTACTCTACAGTGATCTAAATACACACTTCACTTCCCTCAGTGCCTGTACTGAAGCTTATTAGGAGCAAACAAAATATTTCAGAAAACAGATCAGAAAGGAAAATTTCTGACCTTTAGCAGTCACCAGGTTCAAGAGTAAAATTAACTTTTTCTGAAGATCATGCCCCATGTAAAAGGTAAGTGAAGTATAGTCCTAAACACTGTGATTTTGTCTCAGTGAAGTTACATTTTTAAAAAAGAATAGAAGCTTCAGGGACTGTCTGGCAGGATGGATGTGCTGTGAGAGGACAGCCCAGCAAAAACTGGGACATCAGATTTTGTTTAGTTTTCCCTTTGCTTTCATTGAGCATTCAGGTTCACCCTCACTCAGACGAGATTATAACATAATAATAGGCAAGAGCTAATAAATTTGTGCTCTCAGTACATCACTCAGCTGTCTCTGATATCACAATATTTAAAGGATCTATCACAGCATGAAACATTTCAGATAAGTCTTTGTAACAATTGCAAATTAAATCATTTAAAAACAGTTTTATAACCCACTTCCTTCCAAACACTTTTCCTTGCCAATAGCTGGACTGAATTTCAAGACAACATATAGGAATATGAGAAAAACAGCACAAAAAGGCAAAGTTTTTATTAAAACATTGTTTCAGAAAAGATTTTAAATGAGATTAAATTTAGCAGATGTTTGTAGCTAATTAGTAGGTCATGAAGTCTCATGAAATGTTTCAAACCACATGAAATTTAGCAGATGTTTTGTAGATAATTACTAGGTCACTTAAAGAAATATTTACTTTTTGACTACTCACCATGTGTACAGTAAAACAGGTGGTTTTACAAGCGCTTCAAAGCAAGAGCAGGGATAGACTTCATCTTGT